>NC_050446.1:126800588-126840588 GCF_903995425.1 Onychomys torridus
TGTGGGCTCAAATATTCTGCCAGTTTTCTTACTCGATGTGCGTTGACTGTGGGGGACGTTCCAGTTGCTCTTTGGGAGGTTTTGATGGCTGTGGGATCCTGGACTCTTGTTCTGCCCTTTAGAACCAGCCTCTCTGGGAAATAGGGCTTAGGGAGCCCTGATCTTGAGAGAAATGGCCAGCTGGTCATCACTAACCAGAATGTGACAGTGCTAAGCAACACTCAGAGGCAAGGGCTGGGCTTGGCAGCATCTGGGATGTCGTGATGTGTACAGGGAGGGAAACTTGTGTTTCATGACTTCTTGCTTTCTCAGGTATCAGCTCTGTCTTATGTTGAGGAGAATGGTGAGCTGTAGGCCTCTATTACAGGTTCAGTCTTCAGTATTCTCCCAAGCCTCGGGAACCTTGAGTCTCCAGCCGTGGTGCTATTTGGAGGTAGTGGAACCTTTAAGAGGTGGAGCCTAATGGGAGGGAGTTAGGTCATTGGCCACATGCCCCTGAAGGGGAGTGTGGAGCCCCACCTGCCCCTGCTTCCCAGCTGTTCCAGGTTGAGCAGTTTTCTGTCATCTGCTGTTATGGTGATGACCTGTCTTTGCATAGGCTGTCAGGCAGTGTTCTCAACCTTCCCAATGCTACAACCCTTTAATACAGTTCTTCATGCTGTGCTGACCTCCAACATAAAGTTATTTCAATGCTACTTCATAACTCTAATGTTGCTACAGTTATGAATCATAATGTAAATATCAGGGTGAGAACCACTGCTCTAAGGTAAGGGGCTGGGTGCTCATGGAACAAAACTACCAGAGCTGTGAACTAATAAACCCTTTCCTCTTTGCAAGCTGATCCTCTCTGGAATTTTATCACAGCTATGGGAAGTTGGCTAACACAGCCTATAAGGGCTTAGGCCTTTGGTTCTAAAGGCTTCCTCAGGCCCTGGAGCTGCGATTGAAAGCTTCTTCCTGCTTTCCCAATTAGTTAACAGTGCAGAGGGTCCCACTCTAGGGCGTTTTTTTGAGGGGGACAAGGTACAGGCTGTTTGGGTCCCAGGAGAGTCAGCCCTCTGGAGGGTGGCCTGGGACACTCTTACATGACACTTGGAATGGTTATAAAGCTGCTTGTCACCATGCTTGGGGAGAGCATTGGTTGATTAGGGTAGAGGGAGAGAAGGTTATAATGAGCTGTGACAATACCTGGAAGGAGCAGCTGGCATCTGAAGGGCAGGGATCAGAGGTGGTGAGCCTATCCCTGGGGAGGGACAGTTGCTCCTCATGCAAGCAGAATCATCTCAGGAAAGGCCACTTCTCTGAGGTGCAGGGATGGAGGTGGCCAGCAGCTAGAGCAAGAATCTGAAGATGCATAGTTGGGGCTCTGTCTGGACTTCATGGTTATTAAACTGTGTATCAGGTAACACCTTCCCCAACTTTTCTGTGCCTGAGTTTCCTTATCTGAAAAGTAGGGGAAATAATAAAATGTATGTCCTTGAGTGGTTGTGAAAGCTACAGCCATGATAATATGGGTAAAGAGACCATATGATGTGTCAGTTTCTTTTTTGAAAGTAGATTTATTTTGTTTCACAGTGGGAAGTAATATAGCCCACCATGGTAGGAAGGTGGGGCAGCTGTGGCTGTGGCTGTGGCTGTGGCAGTGTGAGGCTGCTTGTTCATATCTAGGCGGGTCAAGAGGCAGTAAGAGGACCAGGCCAGGCCTCAGCTGGCTTTTTCCTTATTCCTTCTTTTTTCAGTCCAGGACCTAAGCCCCAAGGATGGTGTATCTACAGTCAGGATGGATCTCATTCCTTATAGTTAACCCCTTCTGGAGAAGCCCACACAGATATGCCCTAGGCGTTTCTTAATTTAACCAGGTTGCCAGTCAAGCTTAACCACTGAAGATGGCATTTCCAAATGTTTGCCTTGTTGGTTCAGCAATTATTCATTTCAGCATAGTACAGGAAACACACAAACATGGACCAAAGCAAAGTGAGGAGAAAGAATAAAGAGAGGGATTTGGCCTCCTTCCATTAAAGTCTAATTGAAAAAGTTCACCATATGATTTGTGTGTATGTATGTGTGCATGCATGTGTGTGTGTGTGTGTGTGTGTGTGTGTGTGTGTGTGTGTGTGTGTGAGACTGGGGATTGAGTTTAGGGTATCATATGTACTATGTGGGTGCTGTATATTACCAAGTGATAGCCTCAACCTACCTTTCTCTTATAAGCCCTTAATTTTAAAAATATATTTATTTAAACGAGTGAGTCTTTTGCCTGCATGTAGTCTGTGCACCATGTGTGTGGTGCCCATGGAGGTCAGAACAGGGTGTCAGATTTTCTGGAACTGTAGCTACAGACAGTTGTGAGTCACCATGTGGGTTCTAGGACCCAAACCCTGACCATCTAGAAAGGCAGCCAGTGTTCTTAACCACTGAGCCATCTCTCCAGCCCCTCCAATTAATTTTAGACATTAAAGTTACCTAAGGTCTTTTCTTTCCTAAAACCACTGACTTTATTTATTTATCTATTTATTTATTTTTAGCATCATACTTAACCTAGATCCTCTCCCCCTGTAAAACTGATGTCTTTGTTTGTTCTTTGAGCTATTGAGGCTGGGTCTTGCTTTGTAGCCCTGCCTGGCCTGGAGCTTGTGAGCTGGTGTTAATCTCCGCCTCAGCCTTCTGACTGCTGGAATTACTAAGGCATGATGATTTTTATATGAATGTCCGGGGTAAAAGTCATTGTTTTTCATTGCTGTGACTAAACAGCTGAAGGAAACAATGTAAGGGACACTTGTTTGGCTCATGTTTTTGGAGGTATCATAGGTGTGGTAGAGTGGGACAGATCACCTCATGGGGATGAGGGAGGGAGGGAAGAAGGGAGAGAGAGAGAGAGACAGAGAGACAGAGAGAGCCTAAACTCTCAGCTCTCAGGCTTTCTCCTCCTTTATTCCTCTGGAGCCCAGCTTATGGGATAATGTCCCCCACATTCTGGGTTGCCCCTTCCCGAGTTAATGGACCAGCTCTGCCCTTACACTCACCAAAGAAGTATGCTCAATCTCCAAGGTTTCTCTCAGTCCAGTTGACAGGGTTAGCTCTCAAGTTCCCACTCACTAATGATGCACTAATGATGGACTGGTTGACTTTGACAGCTGGAGGCAGGATTTGAGAGGAAGAAATAGGTCCATTCAGGAAAGAATGCCTCAACAAGACTGCAAAGCCAGACACATGGCTGGTCCATCTCCTGTAGGACAGTAAACAGTAATTTCTAGGATGTCTTTACTCCTGGGAAAACCAATATCCTTATAACTGATATAAATGTTCGAAATCTTGGCTTCACTTAAAAATAAAAACAGAGCAGTGAGATGATTTATCTGATAAAGGTAGGTGGTAAATACTTGCTGCCAAGCCTGATGTCCTGAGTTCAATCCCCAGAATCCACAAGATAGAAAAAGTGACTTCTACAAGTTGTCCTCTGGCCCCACATGTGCACTGTAGCATGCATGCACCCATCCATGCAATCCAAGAAATAAATATAAAAGTTTAGAAGCCAGAAAGCTGAAGGAACTGATTTCTTTGTGGCTGGAGGCACATGTGTGTGAGTACATGCACAAACATGTACATGTGGAGACCATTGGGCGATCTCATGTTCCTCAGATGCTACCTATTTTTTCTTTTTAATCTTTTTAGATTTTAATATTTTCAGATTTATGTGTCTGAGTGTTTTGTCTGCATGTGTGTATATGCACCATATACATGACTTGTGCCTTTGGAGTCTGAGAAGGCATCAGATCTTCTGGAACTGGAGCTCTGCATGGTCATGAGCTCCCTTAGAAGTGCTGGGAACCAAACTTAGGTTTCCTGTAAGAGCAACTTGATTGACATTTAATCAATGTAGGGCCCTGAAACCCCCAATTTGGGTAACTGTTACCTGCTTGCCGACCTTGACCAGAGGTCCTCCCTATGCTGATTCCCTGCGCGGTTTCCTTCTTACTGAATGCTCACCAGAGTTTCTTTGAGTATCCTGCATTTGGTATAAACAGCTTAGATGCAAGAATGTAGAACATTAAGTAGCAAACTTCTGCCCTCTGGGGTTCTTCCATTGACTGTAAGCCTGTATTTAAGGTTTCCTCCCTCCTTCAATAAACAGCATTCAGAATCCCCTGGCACGAATGACCTGCTGTCTCTTGTCTCTGTTTTTGCATCCACAGCCCCTCACTCGGACATGGTGAACGGGTGGTGGTAGCATGGGTGTGTTCTGATTTTATTCTTTTCTCCTCTGATGAGAACAATCATCAGGGCTTCATACAGATATGGAGGATTTCCCAAATACTGTGTATTGAGATCTTCCCTTGTTAGTAGACAGAGATCCACCCCATGGCTTATACAAGGTTTAATGCCTACATAGCATTTACTACGTGCATTTCTATTTAACTGCTCTTGATATATCTTAGCTTTTTAATAGAGGCAGTAATGGGTGTTGGTTAAGAGCCTTTAGCTAAAAGTCCCAGCTCCAGTGCACACTAGCTGTGTGACTTTGGACAAGTCCCTTTACCTCTCTGTGCACCAATTCTCTCTCTGATAAAGTAGGGCTAGTCACATCACGTCTCCCATCAGGGAGTCAGTAGAAGACCACATTCAGAAGACACAACAAAGTGCATTGGCAGTTAATGCTCAGTACCTATCAGTCAACAGTATTGCGAGTCTTTGCCACACCAGGAAAAATACGTGGTGCAGCCATTAACCTTTGCTTTCTTGCCTTCCTATTGTGGGTATCTGCCAGAGAAGACTACTCAGACATGGGTTTAAGACAATAGAAAGTCTGTATTAGCTGGCCGGCAACTACACTGGGGGTTCAGGATCCCATCAGAGCTCCAAGCCTTTCTCGGGGTGAACTTTTAAGCACAAAAAACATGTTCTGGGCTGACACACTTCAGTTAACAAGAACAGTTAGCCAGAGGCAGAACTACAGAAGCCATAAAGCAATGTTAGTACATTTAGAGACTTTTTAAAAACTATATGGACCTAGATGGATTAGGTCTTTGTTTTCATTCTGGCTGGTGGTACTGTCTATGTGCTGAGTTTTACAGGCTGAATGGCAATTCCATCATGGAGTCAGTTGTGCTAAAGTCTGAGGGCCTACTAAGATCTGGGGCCCGGTTATAATGTCTCCATGAGAAAGGCAAGAAAGCAAACTTTAAAGTTTTTTTTACAGACTTAATTCACTTTCTTTCTTTCTTTCTTTCTTTCTTTCTTTCTTTCTTTCTTTATTTATTTATTTATTTATTTATTTATAAAACTCCTTAGGTGGTATCCACAGTTGGAGCCTGGGTCTTCTGAATGGAGACTCTCATGTGGGTTTTGGACACAGTCTCTTTCCAGAGGTCAGGGGCCAGGTAGCTGTAGATCTTAGAGATGGCATTAAAGGATGGCCTTGGCAAAGTTGCCCAGGGTAGCAGTGCAGCCCCCGGCTGGTGTGGAGGATTCATCAATGCTGGCCATCACTGTAGCTTCAAGTAGCTAGAAGGCCATCATATAGCTTCTTGGGCACAGGGGCAGAGAAAATACCAGCACCTCTCAGGGCAGGGATGAAACATGCCAGCACAGAGCCACAGCGGCCTGTCACCTTGCATGGACTAAGTGTAGGCCTTACCACCCTTGTTCCCACAGTCGCCTCTCCACGCAAGGATGATGGAAAGCTTGGCCAAGATGATGGTCTCTTGGGTGACAGTGGCTACCCTCCTTGGATAACTCAACACTAAGACCAACATGTCCATTGTAGTCCCCAAGAATGACAAAAGCCTTGAACCTGGTCCCCTGGCCAGCCCAAGTTTGCTTCTGCACTGGAATGAGCTTTAGAACTTCATGCCTTGGGGATACTCCCAGGGGGAAAAATTCAATAATCTTGAATTTCTTCATGGGTATGGAGAATAGGAGGATCTCCTCCAGGGACTTGATCTTCTCGCCCTGGAACAGGTGGCCCAGCTTGGTGATGGGTTTCCACTCCTCATCTTCAGCTTTACCCCCATGAGCCCTGAAGCCTTGACTATGGCCATGGATCTGACCTGCTGAATGCTCCGTGGAAGCTGCCACCTCCTAAGCCTGGGCTTCCAGGTCCTGCAGGCCCCTCTGCTGTACCATCATCACCCACTGTTTGGTGTTGTCCCAAAGAAGAAGTGGAAAGCAAGCTTTAAATTGTCAGCTCCCTAGGGCTGGGGAGATGGTCCTGTTTATGAAGTGCCTTGCATGTAAGCATTAAGACTTGAGTTTGAGTCCCTAGAACCTGTATAAAAACTGGGTGTGCCTGTAATTCCAGTACTGTGAATGTGGAGACAGAAGGATCTCTGGGGTTTACTGACCTGCTATTCTGACTGAATTGGTGATCTTTGGGTTCTGTGAGAGAGCCTGTCTCCAAAAATATGATGGTGAATAACTGAGGAAGACCCTTGATGATGATGATGTGTGCATGGGCGCGCATGCACGCACGCGCGCGCGCACACACACACACACACACACACACACACACACACACATCCATGCACACATACTCTGAATGAAAGAATGGGTGGAAAAAAGACAAAAAGCAGAAGCACCAAGTGTGTCTCCATGGACATGCCTGGCTGTGTTTCATGCCTCTGGGGAGTCTTCTTCTCTAGCTGGTTCTTCAGGGTTGCAGGCCAGGAAATGAGAGTTCACAGACAAGCTTTGATTTCTGGGGGTGTGGAAAAGGAGCAGATTTTGATGGAAGAGTGATTCTTGAATAAGAAATAGCCTTCATCCATAATGCATGGGTTTCCTTCCAAAGAAGAGAGAGAAGCTGGGAGTCTAAATCCAGCCTTGGCAGGGAAAACATGAAGACTGACTTAGGAAGCTGTTAGGACTGGTTGGGGCTCCCCTCAGCTGATGCACAAGGCTCCAGCATGCGGAGGAAGGCCCCAGAGTGAGAGCTGTCTATGTGGGGGTGTATTGGTGATGAGCAGGGCTCTAGATAGAATCAGAGGAGGGCATGGAAGGGGGGAACAAAAGACAGCTGACACCAGCACCCTGAGGGGGTGCTTCCTAACCCCAAGGTAACTATGTGCATATAAATCTAACTCCTTTAGAGGGCTTCATTTTGGGTCCTTGTATTGAAACACAACTCTTGTAAGGGACACATACCTCTGGGACCTTGCTTTCCTTATGGCCTGTGGTCTAGCATGTCACCCGAGGAAGGGAGAAGCAGTTAATAAGGTGAATTACATCCCTAAATTTGGTGGCCTCTGTCTTAGCCACTCTATTGCTGTGGAGAGACACCATGACTTTAGTAACTCTCATAAGAGAAAACATTTCACTGGAGTCTTGCTTACAGTTCAGAGGGTCAAGAAACCCTGTCTTGAAGAGGGAAAAAAAGAAAAGAAAAAAGAAAAAAAGAAAGAAAGAAAAAGAAAGAAAGAAAGAAAGAGACCTTTGTTGTTTTAACTTCAGCACAGTGGCTGCGCCTTAATCTACTGCTATTTCAGCTGCAATTGTGACTCCACAGTTAGCACCTGCTTAAATTCTGTTCCTGCAGGCACTGGGTCTGCAGCTGCCACTAAAGGTAGCTTTCACTAAATCTCCATCATTCTACTTATAAATAAAACTCGAGATTCAAAGGCTGGGGTGAAAACCTGCTAGCTCAGAGAGGTTGAGTAGCACCTAGCTGACCTTCTCTCCTTGCTGGTGTCTTTGAAAGAGAGCACCAAACAAACAAAAAAAAAGCTTCACCACTCAAAATCCCTCCCTGCACCTTCTGGTGCATCTCTCTCTCTCTTCCAGATGTCCTCTGATGCTCTTTGATTACTTTCTGTCAACTAGTTGCTAACTCAGCCTCCTGATCCAAAGTTAATTTTATTTAATTAATGCAAATACAAATTCAGGGTTCACAGTGTGATTGTATATTCCCCCAACAAATGTTGTGTATGTGTGTGTGTAGGGATGTTCATAGTGTGTTGAAAAGTGTACCTAGCAAAAGATGTCTCCAAGCCCTAGCCCTGTGTGCCTGAGCACATGATCTATTTGGAGAAGGAGGTCTTAAATGCTAAACTAATAAAACAAACAGATACCTTAAATAAACTACCTCGAATAAGGCTTGTCTCAGGTAAAAATTAAGCAGAGTACTAAAACACCATAATAATCATTAATTTTATCACAGCCACCTTTTTAACATGTCTCCATCTGGACAGACCAGATCTACCTCAGATAAATGTCAACTCCAAAAATAAAATAACAATGATTCTTTTTCTCTAAGCCTTTTATGTCACCAGTATCTTGTCAGACAGAAGGTTCCCAGCCAGACCATGAAGGATGGACAGCTGCAGGACAAGGGATGACAGAACTTCTTCCCAGGACTTCAGGAGCCAGCCTCCCCATTTCCCCCAAGAGCCAACCCATGCCCACCATTCAGCCTGAAGCAGTCTTTGAGAGAAATGGCGCCCCATACCCCCTCATCCACATTTTTTTTTCTTTTTTTTAGAGAAAAACAAGTCAGGGATGATATGAATTCACAACATGCCCCTATGGTTGGGCATGCCCAGCGGACCTAGATACTTCTGCCTAGTTATTTCCAATTCAAAATAGCCATTTCCAGGTCAAAACATCTCGTGTGACCAGGACCCCGTGGCTTTGCATGGTTGCGTAAAGCACGCATGCAGCTGTGTGATCTACACGCATGCGTGGAGTAGCCACATGAGTTCCTGTACGCACACGTGGCCCACCCTTTATAAGCCGGTGGCCCCACTTTCCTTCTTGACCATGTGTGTTTCCCACAGGCCTGTTCACGTCTCTCTTCCTATATTAATAAAAACTCTTCTGTGGATTTGTCATGTTTCGGGATGTTTCCTTGCAGGGTAAGAGCGCCACAAATAACTAACACTGGGGTCCTCATGGCAAGACGGGAGCCAGGAAAGCACAGGTTGGAGGCTATGTGGAGATGGCTGAATCTAGAGTGATTGACCGGGAGCCCAGGACAGCTGAGAAGCAAGTAGGGGCTGCTCTGAAGTCCTGGGAGGGTTGGGTTTTGCTGCACCTTAATCAAGGGCTGTGGTTCTAGAACCATAAATGTCCAATGTCTAAAGCCACCCAGGGCATGTCTGTTTGTCCAGCAGCCCCAGGAGGCTCACAGGGCTCGGGTCTGAGTCTCTATGGTGTCATCCATCTTGCTGTCCAATCACCTTCATGCTGAGGCTGGAGTAGAGTTCTTCCAGTTTCCAACTCCATCAGTCTCTTCCCTATGGCCTCCTCCTTCTGACCCAAAACCCTGCCTCCTCAGTGCTCAACCCTTCATATTACAGCCTTTCCCAACTCCATCAATGACAGCAAGGTAGCTGTCCTACCTCCCACCAGGCACCTCCCTTTCAACAAATGCCTAGTGAACCCTGACCCACTCTAGGCACCAGCTGTGTGGAGGGGAACAGAGCTGAACTCAGTCCATATGAGAAACTGTCTTTGTAAAAATCAGCCATTGATAAATGGACATGGATGGATCTGCCCAGCATGGAGGCTTTAAGAATGAGATGAGGGGCTGAGAACATGGTTTAGGGGGAGAGGCCACCTAGATTCTGTCCCCAACATCAGAGAGAGGTGGGGAAGGGAGGGAAGAAGGAGAAGGATGGAGGAGGGGGTTTGGGAGCCCATGGCAGATGTTGAGGACCAAGTCTGGTTCACAGCAACAGCTCAATAAATTCTCCTTGTTATCTCTGTTGTTAAGAAGCTAAGCTATTCTTGGAAGAACAAGGCTAAGTGCAAGTTCAGAATGACTCTGGGCTGAGTCCAGATACTCTTCTTGAAGCCAGGGAAAGATGGAGCTGTTGGCCATGCAGACAGCTCTTGGGCCTGAGCCTGTCCATGGGCCACTTCCTATCATGTGTGCTCACCTACACACGTGTATGTGTCCTTTTAACAAGTCACCCCATATGTAGGGCCCACAAAAGCTCTCTAGTAAGGCCTTACTCAAGGTCAGAAAGTTTGAGCTTGCTTTACCCAGCAGGGCTGAATAATAGGATGATTTGGCCGGGGGTGTATTTACCAGGTGTTTGGAAGGCTCTATATTTGGCTGTACATTGTGCTTTGATCTTGAAAGGGGGAGGTCTTTTAACATAAATCCAGTCACAATAAACTTAATAGTGTTAGGGTCAGCGTCCAAAACAGAGAGCTTCACTCCGATATCGGGTCACAAAAGAAGCTTTATTTAGCGCGAGCTCGTGGGCCACCAGCGCGAGAAGTAACTGGTGACCCTGAGTCTAAGGCTTGCAGGCCTTTTATGAGGCGGTTCTATCAGGGCAGGGGAGCAGGGTCATCCAGAGTGCAGACATCTGGAGGCCAGATGTCTCCGCGGTCTTTCTCAGAGTCTGGGTGGGTAAACGAATTCCAAGCTTATCTAGCAAGGGGTTATTTGGCAAGCATTCTTCTTAAGCAATTTATCTTGCAAGCATCCTGTTAGCACAGCATGATGGGCTAACTTTCTGGTATGGGGCGTGGGGGCAGAGTGCAGTATTTTCCACTGAATCTACAATTAGCAGAGCTAGTGGGGGGGGCTTGTTTCCCTTACAATGGCCTTTCATTCCCCC
This sequence comes from Onychomys torridus, assembly GCF_903995425.1. Taxonomy (NCBI): domain Eukaryota; kingdom Metazoa; phylum Chordata; class Mammalia; order Rodentia; family Cricetidae; genus Onychomys; species Onychomys torridus. Next base: position 126,811,154 of record NC_050446.1, read on the forward strand.
CTTTTTTGTGCTGACCTTTAATCCTAAAGGTCATTCCCTGGTATAGGCTGATATCTTTGTCTTAGGACCATCATTTTAACCCCGTCTACTTGGGAACGGACAAAGCCTGAAATCCGATTTAGGACATATGGTCCAATCATTAGTACTAGGAGCAGAACAATTAGAGGCCCAGTGAGGGCTGAAAGCAGGGTGGTCATCCAGGGTGACTTTTCATACCACCCCTCTAACCAACTTTGGGAGCCTCGTAGGGATTTTTCCCTTGCATCCAGTCTCTCCCTGAGTTTTGTCATTGATTCCCTTACTACACCTATATGATCCGTGTACAAGCAACAGTTTTCCTTCAGGGCAGCGCACAGACCACCTTCCTTTAAGTACAGTAAGTCCAATCCTCGTCTATTTTGCAGGACCACTTCCGATAGTGAAGTTAAAAACTTTTCTAGGGCAGTAACGGAGGTCTCGATTGCTCTCAGGTCTTGTTGGACTGCCGCTTCTAGGATCCCCAACTGCCTAGGGCCTTCAATTAATGCTGCTTCTCTGGTTCCTACCCCGGCTAGCACTCCTGCTCCTAGCAACACAGCTAGGGTGGCACTGACAGGTTCTCTGGGGAACCTAGTCCTGCCCGCAAAATGCTCCTCGAACTCTTCAGCTGGGTAATAGACTAGCCTCGGGTAGATTCGAACAAGGACACAGAAGTCTCTAGACTGGTTGAAACTGGCAACCGAGACACATGGGGTGAGTCCTGTGCTGCATGCCCCGAGGTAGGGGTATATCCTAGACAGGTTCCCAGGCCAGTCACTTCGGGTAAAGTTAACATATGCTTGGTCCCCCAATCACAGCTAGCCGAGGTGTTGTAAGTGAAACTTTCATTCATAGCCATCCCCTCATAATAAGGAGGGCTGAGCTGAAGGCAGATCCAGCAGGACTCAGTGAGATTGGGATAGGTTGAATTCAAAGCCTGACATCCTCCTTTGATTAAGTTTATAAGTCTTTCTCCTGTCCCTAGGCCTGGGGGAGTTGTTGGAGGGCCTGAAATGTTTTTTGGGGGTGAGGGGCAAATCTCAGGCTGATAGATTTTAGGCGTGGGCCCCTTTTGTTCCGGAAGGACCGAGTTTGGGTCAATAGCCGGGCGTACTAGTATATTATCCTTGCTTAGCCTTATCTTAAAGAGAAGCCCAAAATCATGTCCGGGAACATAGAATCTCAAACCCCAGGTCCAACCTTTGTACCATTCAGCTAGAGATGTGGATTTTTTTCCTTCAGTAGTGAAGGTTATGTTTAGTACACTACATAGGGAGGTGTTCTGGCATCCCGTGACGTGTTTACCCTTAGGTGCAAGGTCATCTGGGTGGCAAGGATGATGAACCAGATAAGGGTCCCTGGCCGGTTCAGGATAAGTGATGTTTCGCCCTACTTGGATCCAATCCCATGTAGAGCTAGGTTTCCAATATGTGGTTCCAGTGGTTTTGCATCCCCAAGCCTTACAGTATAGGGATTCTGGTCCCCCATACCTATGAATCTCCCCTCTTTTTCTACCATCTCGGGGGCATACATAGAATGACAAATAATTGAGCAGGCATCTCCTCCAGGGGGTGGCACATCCCTGAGGCCTTCCATCATTCATTTTCCCTTCATTTGTTATGGGGAGTTCGCTACCGGGTTCCTTCCCCTGCAAGTCCCAGGTGTCTAGTCCGGCTGCTAACTGACAGATATCTGGCTGGAGTGTAGGCCACCAGGTTCCCAGCGGGTAGTCCACTCTAGACATTGTCCACACCATATCTCCCGTCCCAGATATCACTTGCCAAGTTTGTGGTTATGGCCGGTGGGGGTTTGTCTGGCCAGCTTCTGTGCCTAATGCAGAGCTTGAGGGGATGCTCAGTCCGCTCCACAGTCCAGTCCAAATCAGCATCCAGGTCAGGGGCAGGGGCAGGTTTGAGATGGGAGCCATGAATCCAGGCAGCAATCCCGTCCACCTTGACTGCCGTTGGGGTGGTCAGCAGGACTTGGTATGGTCCCTTCCACCGGGGTTCCAAAGTCTGATGCTGGTGTCTGAGGACGTATATGAAGTCCCCCACGTGGAACTGATGGGCAGCGCTGTCCCCGCCGGGTTGGTACGCAGCGGACAGTTGCTTCCACAGTGTATGCTGGACAGATGCTAAGGCTTGCAGCCTGTCAGACAGAAGGGAAGGCATGATTTCTCCTTGCTGGATGGTTAGGTTCTTAACTGGGGGTGCACACCCAAAGAGCAGTTCAAAGGGGGTAAGACCCATGAAGGAAGGGGTATTTCTAGCTCTAAAGAGGGCATACGGTAGGAGCATCGTCCAATCTCTAGAGCCAGTCTCCATGGTCAATTTGGTTAAGGTCTCCTTAATGGTCCTGTTGGTTCTTTCTACCTGTCCTGAGCTCTGGGGTCTGTATGCACAATGCAGCTTCCAGTCAATCCCCAGTACCTTTGCCAGTCCCTGACTTACCTGGGCCACGAACGCTGGGCCATTATCTGACCCAATTACCTGAGGCAGTCCAAATCTTGGGAAGATCTCTTCCAGGATTTTCTTAGTGACTATTGCGGCAGTCTCCTTTTTGGTGGGGTAGGCTTCTACCCATCCTGTAAAGGTATCTACAAACACTAGCAGGTACTTTAGGCCATACTTAGCTGGCTTTACTTTGGTGAAGTCTACTTCCCAATGCTGGCCAGGGCGGGTTCCTCGTAGTCTTTTTCCGGGGGCCAGTTTCCCAGGATATGCATTTACCTGCTGGCAGGCCCGGCAAGCCGCTACCACCTTCTCTGCCATTTGTTTCTTCTCAGATGGGGAGAGGGTCTTATCTTCTGTAGTCAGCTGGATCAATTTTCTGCTGCCCAGATGGGTTAATTTGTGGATCCTTTCCAGAGCATCTTTCAGAAGTTCCGGGGGGTGGAGCCTCTTCAGGAGCTGGATCCTCCAGAGTCGAGGCATGAATGGCCAGGCTCCTTGGATCCCAGAGGGCAGCCTCCTTTGCCTCTTGATCGGCCTTCCTGTTTCCCACTGCAACTGGGGAGTCCCCTTTATGGTGCCCAGGGCAATGTACCATGGCCAGCTCTCGGGGTAACATTACAGCCTCTAATAGGGCCTCAATCTTTTATTTTTTTTTATTTTTTATTTTTTTCCAGCCGATGTTAGTAGCCCTCTCTCTCGATATATTGCCCCATGAACATGCGCTGTTGCGAATGCATACCGGCTGTCAGTATAGATTGTGGCCCGTTTTCCTGCAGCCATGGTGAGAGCTTATGTGAGTGCCATCAGTTCTGCTTTTTGGGCTGAAGTTCCTTCCGGGAGGCTACTAGACCAAATTACCCGATTTTTGTCCACTACGGCTGCTCCCGCTTTCCTCTGCCCCCACTCAGGAAGCTGCTGCCATCCGTATACCATATCAGATCAGAGTGGGCTAGAGGCTGGTCTGTTAGGTCCTTTCGGACCCCGGTCTCTTCGGCTAGGATGGCCTCGCAGTTATGGACAAGTTCACTCTCACCCTCCTCTGGGGAGATTGGAAGGAGGGTGGCCAGATTCAAAAGGGACAGGGCCCAAATGTGATGCGGTCTCGGTCTAGTAGCATTGTCTGGTAATAGGTGGCCCGGGCATTGCTCAGCCATCGTTTGGGCGGCTGACGAACAATGCTCTCTAGCGCATGGGGAGCAATGATGGTCAGGTGCTGCCCCAGAGTCAATTTGTCTGCATCTCTCACCAGAGTAGCCGCTTCTGCCACTGCCCGTAGGCAAGTGGGCCACCCTCTAGCCACTGGGTCCAGTCGTTTGGATAAGTAGGTGACGGGCCTTTTCCAGGGTCCGAGAGCTTGCGCTAGTACACCAACTGCCACCCCCTTTTTCTTGTGGAGGTACAGGGTGAAGGGCTTACTCACATCAGGAAGGGCGAGGGCGGGTGCCGACAGGAGTGCCTTCTTCAGCGTCTTGAACGCTGTCTGGTGTTCCTCTTGCCAGAAAAAGGGGTTCTTTTCCCGAGCCAGAACTGCTGTGGGTTTTAAGGTGACCACAACGGGTGGCTGTTCTACTGCCAGTCCATGTCCCCCCGTCTCTGCCCAAGCCTCTGGGAACCTGTGGGTCCATTCTTCATTTCCCAGTCCTGTGGGGACCATGGTCAGTTGGGCTGTGGGGATGGTGGTCCCATACAACCGATATTCTTCTGTTGCTGGGAGTTCTAGAGTGAGGAGGCGGAGGTCCCCGACCATGGGATGGGCAAACTTTAATTCAGGTCCTTGGGCAGTGAAAGTTATTTGGGCTCCTAATTTTGTCAGGAGATCCCTCCCCAGGAGAGGCGCAGGACAGTCAGGGAGGACCAGAAAAGAATGTTGCACAGTACCTTTCCCCAAGTTGACTGTTCTCTGAGTGGTCCAGGGTCTCTCTCTACTCCCGTTGGCCCCTTGGACTAGAGACTTGCGGGAAGATAAAGGCCCGAGTGGTTGTTGTATTGCTGAAAAGACTGCCCCCGTATCTATCTCAAAGTCGACTGGGGTCCCCTCCACTTCAAAGGTTACCCAGAGCTCGGGGAGGGGTTCCGAACCCTGACTTCCTCAGTCCTCAAGGGCCAAGACTGACTGGCCTTGTCCTCTTTGTTTTTTGGGCCCTCTCAGGCCCAATGACCCTCTTCCTTGCAGTATGCACATTGGTTAGGCTTCAAAGGCGGGCGACCTCCTTTGCCTCTAGGCCCTGAGTTGTCTTTCACTGCCACTGCCAGGATCCATGATAAATTTCGATTTTGGTGCTTTTCTCTTTGTCTTTCCTTTTTTTTCTCTCTCTTTTTTAACCTAGCTTTTTTTTCCTCTGCAGTTTCTCTTTTATAATAAACCTTTTCTGCTTCCTTGACTAAATCTCTCAAACTCAGTCCCTGCAAACCATCTAATCTCTGTAACTTGCATCTTATGACTGCAGCTGACTATCTTATAAAGGCCATCGCTACCGCCCCCTTCTGTTCTTCAGACTGTGGATAGAAAGGCGTATACCTCCTGTATGTTTCCATGAGCCTTTCGAGGAAGGCAGAGGGGGTTTCATCAGGCCCTTAGAGAACCTCACCTACCTTGGCCAAATTAGTGGGCCTTCTGGCCACCGCACGGAGACCTGCCATTAGAGTCTGGCGATAGAGGGACAGATGCTCCCTACCTTCTGAGGTATTTGGGTCCCAGGTTGGTCGTCTTAATGGGAAGCACTCATCAATCAGGGTGGGGAGTTGAGTTGGTTGCCCATCTGGCCCAGGGACTAGATTCCTGGCTTCCAGGAGAATGTGCTCTCTCTCTTCCATAGTGAAGAGGATCCCCAGGAGCTGCTGGCAATTGTCCCAAGTAGGTTGGTGGGAAAACATGATGGAATCTAAGAGACCTGTTAATCTGGAGGGGTCCTCAGAAAATGGAGGGTTACTATTTTTCCAGTTATACAAATCAGAGGAGGAAAAGGGCCAGTATTGGAGAGCAGGCATGTCACCCCCGGCCCCATCATCGACCGTTCCCCCAATGGGGCACAAAGGCAGTGTGATAGCCGGGGGTGCCTCATCTGTGGGCCTTGCTCTCCTCTGGCGGGTTCCCTGTGCTGGACCCGACAGGGAGACCAAGACAGACTCGGGCCCAGTCTCTGCCGGAGGTCGTGGTTCGGGCCGATAGGGAGGCGGCCATGGCAGTGGTGGGAAGTCTAAGGCAAATGAAATGAGGTCATTCTGAGATTCAGGTAAGGGGGGTTGAGGAGGGGATGGGGTCGGTAATGGAGTCGATTGGGAAGGTTTTGTCACAAGAATCGGAGCAGAAGTAAGTGAAGGTGCTGTAGGAGCAGTCAGGAAGGGTCAGACCCACTTAGGAGGGTCAGTCACCCGATCCTCCCATACCCAAATGTAGGCCTGCTGGTCCGGGTGTCTGTGCGAACCTGGAATGAAAATCTTTTGTTTGACTGCCCTAATTATATTAAGATCAAAAGTACCATCTACTGGCCACCCGACTCCGAAGGTGGGCCATTTAGATGAACAGAAAGTCTGCCACTTTCCCTTCCTCATCCAAACCGCCAGGTTTGATGCGTGGTCCGTCACTGCTGACCAGTGAGAGAGGGTTAGGGACAAAGGGGTGGAGGCAGACTGTCCCATTCCAAACAAGTAGAAACAGACACAGAAGGACACAAAAATCGAGACACAATACACAAACAAGACAAGCCGGCAAAATGGTAGGGAAAATGAAACCAAAAGATTGTCTATTGGTCCGGGCCATCTGAAAAATCTCCTAGACAAAAGGGAATCAGATGGGGCCCCTGTCCCAGGGTCCCCACACTCCAGAGCGTCCTCCAGAGCTGCATCCTGTGGGTTCAAGACACGTCTGTCCCCCACCGTCCAAGGGTCCTCACGGGCCGCTTGAACAGCTGCTTCCCCGCCGACTCACCACCGTCCTTACCAATCTCGGTGGGACCTCCAAATGTTAGGGTCAGCGTCCAAAACAGAGAGCTTCACTCCGATATCGGGTCACAAAAGAAGCTTTATTTAGCACGAGCTCGTGGGCCACCAGCGCGAGAAGTAACTGGTGACCCCGAGTCTAAGGCTCACAGGCCTTTTATGAGGCGGTTCTATCAGGGCGGGGGAGCAGGGTCATCCAGAGTTCAGACATCTGGAGGCCAGATGTCTCCGCGGTCTTTCTCAGAGTCTGGGTGGGTAAACGAATTCCAAGCTTATCTAGCAAGGGGTTATTTTGCAAGCATTCTTCTCAAGCAATTTATCTTGCAAGCACAACTGCAGGCGGTTATCCTGCAAGCATCCTGTTAGCACAGCATGATGGGCTAACTTTCTGGTATGGGGCGTGGGGGCAGAGTGCAGTATTTTCCACTGAATCTACAATTAGCAGAGCTAGTGGGGGGGCCTTGTTTCCCTTACAATGGCCTTTCAATAGAAGAGAAAGTAGGAAGTACTCTTGAATGCATTGACACAGGAGATCACTTCCTAAATATAACACCAGTAGCACAGACACTGAGCACAACAATTAATAAATGGGACCTCTTGAAACTGAGTAGCTTTTGTAGGGCAAAAGACACGGTCAATAAGACAAAAATACAGCCTACAGAATGGGAAAATGTTGCGGTAGCACATTCACCATGTCCGAGCAAGTGAGGGGCTGTGGATTAAAAAACAGAGGCAAGAAACAGCCAGTCATTCGCTCCAGCAGAATGCCCAATGCCCAATGCCATTTATTGAAAGAGAGGGGAAACCTTAAATACAGGCTTACAGCACAATGGAGGAGCTCTGGAGGGCAGAAGTTTGCTACCGAATATTCTGCATTCTTGCATCTAAGCTGTTTACACCAAATACAGGATACTTGTCAAACAAAGAACCTCCAGGGAGCATTCAGTAAAAGGAAACCAGCAGGGAATCAGTACAGGGAGGACATCTGGTCAAGGTCGACAAGCAGGCAACAGTTACCCAAATTGGGGGTTCCAGGGCCCTACAGGAAAAGACCTTCACCAACCCCACATCTGACAGAGGATTGATCTCCAAAGCATATAAAGAACTCAAGAAATTAGACATCAAAATACTGAACACTCCAATTAAAAAGTGGGCTAAAGAGCTAACCAGAGAATTCTCAAAAGAAGAATCACAAATGGCTGAAAGACATTGAAAGAAATGCTCAACATCCTTAATCATCAGAGAAATGCAAATCAAAAGGACTCTGAGATACCACCTTACACCTGTCAGAATGGCTAAGATCAAAAACACTAATGGCAGTCAATGTTGGAGAGAATGGGGAGCAAAGGAAACACTCCTCCACTGTTGGTGGGAATGCAAACTTGTACAGCCACTGTGGAAATCAGTATGGCAGTTTCTCAGAAAATTGGGAATCGATCTACCTCAAGACCCAGCCATACCACTCTTGGGCATATGCCCAAGGAATGCTCAATCATACCACAAAGAAACATGCTCAACTATGTTCATAGCAGTGCTATTTGTAATAGCCAGAACCTGGAAACAACCTAGATGCCCGTCAACTGAAGAATGGATTAAGAAAATGTGATGCATATACACAATGGAGTACTACTCAGCAGAGAAAAACAATGACAGCATGAAATTTGCAGGCAAATGGATGGAACTAGAAAATATCATCCTGAGTGAACCCAAACCCAGAAAGACAAACATGGTATGCACTCACTCATAAGTGGATACTAGATATATAGCAAAGAACAATCAGACTGCAACCTACAGAACCAGGGAGGCTATATAGCAGGGGGAACCCTAGGATAATTGTGACTTATAATAAGTTTTGGTCTCACTCAATTACTGGGCAAGCCTCAATGAAGCATTTCACTATTAGGATAAGAATTTATACTGTATCAAGCTGATATTAGAAAAATAAATAAATAAATAAATAAATAAATAAATAAATAAATAAATGGGAGATCTTTTGCCTCACCCCTTTGGCAGTGTATAAAAATCCCATTAGAATAAAACTCTGGGTGACTAGGTATTGACCCAGGGCCCTCCCGAAGCTCTCCTGTGTCTCTGTCTTTCTCTCCATCTGCGTCTATATTTCTATCTAATGCTTCCTCATTCCTCTCTCCTCCCCACAGAGGAGAACCTTTCTATGGGTCGGAGCTGGTCTCCCACAGACAGACAGCTTTCCTGGTGGCCCTGGGGCTGAGGAGGAGATTTGAGAATCCTTTGCTTTTGAGATGTGAGCTTACAGTGATGAGCTACCACTGGCTTGAAACAACACAAACTGGGTGTCTTGCAACCTAGCGGTCAAAGACCAACATGGGGTCAGAAGGGCTGTATTTCTTTTGGGAAGGTGGGAAGTGGCCTTCTTACCCTTTCCAGCTTCTAGAGCAGTGGGTCTCAAACTTCCTTATGGTGTGACCCTTTAATACCTCATGCTGTGGTGACCCCCAACCATAAAATTACCTCGATGCCACCTCATAACTGTAATTTTGCTCTTGTTATGAATCATAATGTAAATATCTGTGTTTTCCAATGGTCTTAGGTGACCCCAAAGGGGTTCGTGACCCATAGGTTGAGAACTTCTGTTCTAGAGGCTTCTAGAGGCCTGTTTTTCTTGGCTAACGGCCTCTTCTACTTTCAAAGCCTATAGGGCTGCATATTTCAATACCTGTGGTGGTTTGCAAGAAAATGGCTCACAAAGGGAGTGGCACTATTAGGAGGTGTGGCCTTGTTGAAAGAAGCGTGTAACTGGGGGGGCGGGGCAGGCAGACTTTGAGGTCTCTTTTACTCAACCTTCCCTCAGTGTGGTGTACAGTAGACTTCCTGCTGCCTTCTGGTCAAGATGTAGCCAGCACCATGTCTGCCTGCATACCACCGTGCTCCCTGTCATGATGACAATGAACTGAACCTCTGAAACTGTAAGCTGTCACCTTGATTAAATGATTTCTTTGTATGAGTTGCTGTGGTCATGGTGTCTCTTCACATCGATAGAAACCTAACTAAGACACTCCCATCTCTCTCCCATCCCCACATTGTTGCTATTCCATCTTCTTGAACTCCAGTCTTTTGTCTCTATCAAGTGAGGACCCTGCTGTGACAACCTGAATAACCCAGGGCCACGTCTCTGTTCTTGGGGATCCTGTAAGGCACCATGCTCACCGGTTTCTGGAATTAGGATGTCAGTGCCTTTGGGGGCCTGTGGCTTCCACACAGGTGGCCACATCAATCAGCTTTCCCAGCATGCACTTCCTTCCCCTCAGGAGCTATGGAGCAGCAGGTGGCCAGGTGAGGGCTTCACAAGCCTGCATGGTGTTCCTTAATTTTAGCCAGCTTTGCTTTGCTCCATGACTGACTAGTCAGTGACCTATGGTCTCCTGCCGGGTGGGAATTGAATTGACAGGTTCCCAGCACAGGGCTGAGATTATCTGTCACTCCCTAGTGGGACATGGGACTTTGGCTTGTCTGGAGGGTCAAGGTGGCCAAGTAGTATCAAGGCCTTAAATGCCATTTTAGCATAGCCAGTGGGAAGCAGTCACGGGTGCAGGAGCCCCTTCCCAGGGAAGAAGCCCAGAGTCCCTGAGGGAGCTGGCCTAACCCAGAAGAGGGGCCCAGTGGCCAGGAGGCTTCTGTGAGGCCCAAGGTGCTTTGGAAAGTTGAGAGTCGGCTGCCTCTCCTGGTATTCCTGGACCACAGGGCTCGGCTACAGTGGTAGGCTCAGGCATTGCCACGCCCTGGAGGGTGGGATGCAGCCAGGTATCAGGAAGGTTGGGTTGTGGGTAGGCCCTTGGCCTGAAGACTCAGCGGCTCTCTGTGACCAGGGCCAGCAGGCCCTCTCTGGCTCCTCACAGCCTTTCATTCTTCTTGGTCCCAGGGTTGTTAGGCAGCTGTGACTGGAGCATCCACAGGTCCTTTGCCCAGGACGTTGGCTCCCTGGGGTGCAGATTGCTATGGCAGCTCCTGGTGGGATGAGCCAAAGTCCCTCTTTTAATCAGCCTGCTAGAAAGTTCTACTCATCATCAAGAATAAGATTGGAGAAGTGTCTGGAAAGGGCACAAAGGTGAGGCAGATCAGTGTGTACAGGCACTTGCCACCATACCTGATGACCTTAGTTCAATCCCTGGGACCATGGCAGAAAGAGAGAACCCAATGTGGCATGCAGCATGTGTGCAAACACACACACACACACACACACACACACACACACACACACATTTTTTTGAAAAGTTTGACAACTGAAGACATTCTTCCTCAGAGACACACCGCAGCACCAGAGTAAGGACAAAATGCCAACTAATTAATGTTTTGTTTTTCACCATGAAAAGCCTGTCATGCTCCAGTCACTTCTTACTCCTCCCGTTCCAGCACTGCTTGGGTCATGATTCATCTCCTAACAGGGTTCTAAACATCCCCAGCCTGCCCTGAGGCCATACCTCATGTATGAATCTAATTTGTCCCCCAGCCGCAGCCTTTCTGCGGGAGTGTGCAGGGCTTTCATCTAGGCTGAGGCTGTATGCACACCCAATTGCTAAATGTGCAATGTGCACACTGCCCCACGGCAGCCAGAGCTTCCAGCTGAGGCTGGGAGGTGGACCCACTTCTCTGGGTCCTGGGAACCCTGAAAAGCCAGCAGGGCCAGGCTGGGAAGGGTCCCCTGGACCCCCAGAAGAACAAGAACATGTTTCTTTGTGATGTGTTGGGATGTCTGTCAGAGCAGGGCAGAGTAAGGATGTGGTCAGCCCAGCTTCTGCAGGTGCCCAGGGGAGGGAGCTGCAGGAAAGAAGTGGGTCATGGGTTATGTGCATGTACATGCATCATGCATGTGTGTGTGTGTGTGTGTGTGTGTGTGTGTGTGTGAGAGAGAGAGAGAGAGAGAGAGAGAGAGAGAGAGAGAGAGAGAGAGAGAGAGAGAGAGAAAGAGGGCGCATGTGTATATGTGCCACTGGCTTATGTCTGGCACAGGCTATCACCAGTCTGGCAGCTGATCCTGCCCAGGCCTGAGCTCAGGAGTCAGATGATTAAGTTATAGCTTCCAGGCCTTCTTCTGGAACCTTCATAATAAAGATGAATGAGCTGCCTGCTCTATGTTGGGAACGCCTTTGGAACAGGGCTCCCTCCCTTATGCACATTACGGAGAGAAATTATCTTAATCTGAAAAAGAAAAAAAAAAACCACAGAAAGTCTAAGAAATGTGTGTGCCTGTCCTCCAAAGAGGGAGGCAGGCTGAGTGAAGGAATGTTCCAGAACCTTTTGCGTTTGCTAGCTGTTGTAAGAATTTAGGGCTGAGTATGTTCTTACCCTGACCCCCCCCCCCCCAGACCCCTGTTTTGAAGCTCTAACCCCCATCTGGAGATAGGATACAAAAAGTGGAATGAGGAAATGAGGATGAACCTTGGTCCACAGCACTGTCATAACGGGCAGAGGGGCCCCAAGCTCCGTTGCCATCTCTGAACACAGTAGAGGCCTCCTAAGGATTCAGGAGAGGAAGCCTGCCTTCTGCTGCAGCTAGGATCCTCCAGAGGCCTCACAAAACTCAAGTACCTGGCACCTGGGCCCCCAGACCTGGACAACACTGTGGCTGCTGTTTAAAATGACAGGAATGTTCGTTACACGGCCTGAACTGACTGATGCTCCCTGTATGAGACCCCAAACTCTCTCTCTATACTCCCAGGCTGCAGAGCTCTCTAGAGTCCCTGTGCCCAGTGTGGCCACTTCACCCATTTCAACCTCCTGCTCCATGTCACCCCCTGGGAACCCGAGCAGTTTGTCCAAGATCACACAGCCATGAACAGTGAGAAAGGCACAGGGCCCAAGCCTGAGTCTTCCAGGCCCAGGCGGCCTGTCTTTCTCTGGGAGACACAGGGGGCAGGACCACCTGAGCCTCAGGGCTTTGCAAAGTATTTCAGTCTCCCTATCCCCACCCTACTCCTTAACTGCTATCCAGAAGGGCCAGTGTGTGAGCGCAACAGCCCAGGAGCACCCGCTTGAGCACCTCAAGCAGCTCCTCAAGCTAGGGCAGAAGGGGTTCGGGTCCTCTGGCCTGCAGTGACCCACCATGCTGCACCTCACAGCTTTTGCCTCCCTAGCGAGAGCCAGAGGAGGACCAGCCTCTTGGGTCTGGTGGCTTGATGGCAAGGGCCCCAAATGCAGAGGGTCATTTTGCTCTCATGTTTATACCTCTGCAGAAGTGGCTTGTTGTGACTGGCTCCTTTGGAGCCTTGAGCTGAGGTCACTGCTTTTGGGTGACACGGTGTTGTCCCTGGGGAATCTCTTCTGTCGTGGCCCCCTTCTCTGATCTCATCTGTTAGAGGAGCCATTGGGGCCGGAGTCTGAGTCCTGATGCTCTAAAGGCAGGACCAGCTGCCCCTCCTCAGTCTGCCAGTTAAAGAGGCAGGCCATGGTGGAAAGCAGAGAGAGGTTTACACAGTGTGGCCACATTGGGATCAGAAAAAGTGAAGAGGTGCCCCAAGCCCATCTTCAAGGTCCTGCCGTGAGGTTTAGGTTTGCTAGAGACCCAGAGGCTTGTGCAGCTAAGCAGGCCTGGTCAAGGTGTGCCCTGCACACCATGGCCCCCTCTGTCTGGGCTCCAGTCTCTCCTACAAGGTGGTCTGTGGGAGGCCAGCCCTTCCCGCTCTGGATGGACCCAGGCTCCAGGCTTTTCCTTCTCCCGGCCCGAGATTATGGTGTATTCTGCTCCTGTAGGAATCTTGTCTGGACCCTGTGATAACCAAAGAGAGACATAGTGCCTCCTCAGAATACCTTCACGCCTACTGGCAGAGTTAGAGCTCAGCCACCACTGGCAGCCTGGGGAGGAGGTGCTGGGGTCTGTTTGTGGGGCTGTTTTACAAGGGAGAAAACTGAGGCTGGAGGAAGGTGCTCAGAGTCAGGGTCTCGGGATAGGGTAGCCCACTGTGTTTGGTGTGCAGGGACTTTGTTCACTGATGCAGAACTGGTTTCTGAGGGCAGAGAGGGCAGAGACCAGTGTGTGGTCACTCAGGGGTGGGGCTGGGGGTCAACAGACAGTGGAGAGCTGTGGTGGTCTGAATAAGAATGGCCCCCACAGGCACATATACTTGAATGCCTAGTCACCAGGGAGTGGCACTCTTTGAGAGAATTAGAAGGATTTGGAGGTGTGGCCTTGTTAGACAAAGTGTGCCCCTGGGGTGGGCTTTCAGGTTTCAAAAGCCCGTGCCAGGCCCAGTCTCTCTCTCTCTTGATCTCTCTCCTCTCCCTCTGCCTGTGGATCAGGATGTAGACCTCTCAGACTCTTCTCCAGCACCATGTCTGCTAGCATGCCTATAGAGGGCGTGAATGCTCACCGTTAAGCACTGGAGAAACCAGGATTGCTAATCACACGGGGTTGTCTCTCCCCAGTGGAGGGAATGTATACCTGGTTTCCACCCAGAAGGCTGGAAGTAGATATTATTAGCAGTCTGGTGACTTTTGCTGTCTGGAGGGCCAGGCCTCACTCAATCCCCAAGAATGCTTATTCCAGAGCCCCACTCTCTTTATTTTTAGCTTTGTTTCTCAGTCAATGGAACCCATCCTTAGAGGAGATGTCACATGTCCTTTGCAGCCTGCTGACCTCTGTGCTGTGTTGGTCAGAGACTTTGCAAAGGAATGCCAGTGTAGTCACACCTGAAGCTTTACTGTGCATATGGGATTGGGATCATTGTTACCGGGAAACTTTTTTCCAAAATCATACTATATTTAAACATGCCTAAAATAAACTGCCTGGGGTCGGACTCTAGAAGTTTGAACTAGCACTAAGTCACACTGGACTGGGTTCCTTCTTATCTCACATGGATGGTTCCTCCGATGGCCATGATACTTTCAGGGACTCCCCACACATGCTGCCATGCTCCTCACCATGATGATAATGGACTAAACCTCTGAAGCTGTAAGCAACTCTTTATAAGAGGTGACTGGTCATGGTGTCTCTTCACAGCAATAGAACAGTGGTTAAGACAAGAGCCCACCTTTAGGGACCCTTCTCAAAACATTGACTTTCTAAGGGACTGTCTTTAAATAGGCCCGGGTTCTGTGCTGTCTGTGTGTGTTTGGACAGTTCAGTCCTGGTCATTGCTGTAGGATGGGACTGTATTTTATTATTTTAACAGTATATACTATTATATGTAATAACAGGGCTCATTATAACATTATTATACATGTATAGAACGCACTCTGGTCACAATCATTCTGGTCATCTCTCTTATCACCCCTACTCCTGCTGATCCCCTTCTTCCCCCTAGTGAGTCCTTTGTCTGAGTTATTTCTCTAGTGCCGTGACAAAACACCATGACCAGGGCAACTCACAGAAGAAAGAGTCTGTTGGGGACTTACAGCTTCAGAGGGTGAGTCCATCGTGGCAGGCAGCAGGCAGCAGGCATGGTGCTGGAGCAACAGCTGAGAGTTCACATGCCGGCGTACGAACGGCAGGCAGAGAGACACTGGGCCTGGCATGAGTCTTTCAAAAGCTCACAGCCCACCCCAGTGGCACACGTTCCTCAACAAGGCCACACCTCCAAATCCTCCCCACACAGTTCCACCGGCTGAGACCACGCCTTCGAACGTATGACCCAATTCTCATTCAAACCACTAAATCCCCCTTTTTGTGTGCATGTCTGTGTGTGCGCCTGTGCACATGCATACACGTGTGAGTGCGTGTGCTTGTCAGACCAAATGACTTCCATGACTGTTCTTTATGTGAGCACAGGCAACGTACAAGTGGCTACAGCTCTTTCTCTGTCTATCAACTCTTCAGGGGCTGGTGAGGACACTTTCTGGGTGCCTGGTTCCCTCTGTGTCAGACAGCGCGGATGATGGCTCCAGATGCAGATGATAACTCCCTGTGCAAGTTACCACAACTGCTGAGGTCAAGTGTACAACGGCCACGTCATGCCAGGCGTCGGTGTGTGACAGCACCCGTTCTTCCTCTGCTTCTCACATTCTTTCTGCCCCCCTTTCCTGGATGCTCCCTGGAGGGAGTGAGAAAGACGTTTGCTTAGGGCGGGACGTTCAACAGTCACTTATTCTAAAGTCTGATCTCTACAGTTACCACCGCCCACTGCAAAGAGCAGTTTCTCTGACTAAAACCGGCAGCAGCATAAACCTATTGGGATGAACACAGATGCTTCTTGGGCACTGTGATGGGCACATCGTGTCCACTTAGCACATCAACAGTGGTGGCTTCCCCACTAGACCTGCGAGCTCCCAAGCCAAGGCTTCTGATGGGCTTTGTTGTACCAGGTGCAAAGCCTCTCATGAAACTGTCGTCAAATCCAGCCAGAAAGAGGCTGGTTACTCCCGTCACCAAGCTGCCACTTTTTGTTCACAACTGAGTAAGATTGTTGAGGACAAGTCTCCCCAGTCACCCACGTGGTACCAACTGGCCGGTGAGGAAGTCTCCGGTACAGCTCCAGCTTGATTTCTCTCCCTGCTACAACTAGAGCTTATGGTATCTTCAGCCATATGGTCTTACCACCGACTTCCGGGTGGCAACCAACAGAAGTATCAATTGCCTGTATTGTTGTGGAGGCTCCTGGAGCCTCCTTGACCAGCAACTCATAGGGAGGTGGCCTACCCCTGGCACCAGGATTTTCATGTATTAGCCCATGGCTTCTGGGTGCAGCTTCATCTACCTTCAGAGGGTACCTAGGACATGACTGCTTAACCTCACTCTTTCTGGAGGACACTGATAGGATGATTCTTGGTCAAGAACTGGCCCAGCTTGGTATAATACGCATCATGTCTCACAGCACCTCTTCTGGCCTCCACCCACTAGGCGGCAGCACTTCTGGCCTTTGTCCACTAGGTGGCAGCACCTTTGACCACCAATACTAGGTGTTGGCTGGGACCCACATCCTGTGAGTCTTGGCTGTGTGTTCACCCAATTACTGACAGTGACTCAGGTCATTCTCCACTGGTGGCTGTGATGGATATGACCACCTCTGTACATGTCTTTGGGGAATGCATTTGTGCACTGTGGGTAACCAGGAGTGGGCTGCTGCTATGGCATCCATACACTATAGTACTTGGATTGGGTTTCTGCCCACCCGGCCTGACGAATTCTTTAGAGTCTGGGTGTCTGGTGTGGTGAGTCACCGCAGAAGGTACCAGCTGTTGGGCGAGACTGCTAGCTAGCTTTCTGGAGTTGTGAAGAAAATATAGGCAAGAACTTGAGGAGCGGGGTTCTTTGGTTTGTTCCCAGGGTCAGAGGGCTTGCAGCCCATGGTCTGCTGTCTTTGGCCCACAGTGAGGCAGAACACTGTGGGGACAGACACATGGGGAAAGGATGTTTGTCTTCCAGTAGACAGGAAACAGAGAGGGAAGAGATGACCCAGAATGACAGACAGCCCTCAAGGACCCACCCCCAATGACCTGCTTCCTCTAACTAGGCCCAACCTCCTAAAATTTCCAGAGCCTCCCCAAATATCACCTCCAGCTAAGGACCAAGCTTTCAACACGTGACTCTTTGGGGGATCTTCATAGACACACCTTAACAAGAGTGATGGCACAGGTCCCTTGCCTCTGCCAGGGTAGTCATATGTCACAGTTGACCCTCCTCATGAGTGGCCAGCCATCCCCTCAGGGATGCTCTACCAATCGCCACAGCTCATGAGCTCTGGCCACGCTTCTCCACTTCTATTGTGAGCTGTGTGTCCTGATGTGGCTGTCAGGCCAAATGATACAGCGGTGGCTTCCACAGATCTCTCACATGGTCTTTGCTTGTCAAGAAGACCTGTCAATCAAGAGAGAACCTGGTTTTCTACCTAATCTGCAGGTGAATCATTTCCCATCCAGCTGTCCTGCATGTCCCTCTGCTGTTAAGGATGTTGGTGGCACCAGCCACTGCCGTGGACTATGGAATCTCCCCGTGTGCATTAATTACTTTTTCTGTTGCTGTGATAAAACACCACAGTCAACACAGCTTGAGGAAGGAAGGGCTTATGATTCTGCAGAGATAAAACTCCATCACCATTATGGCGGGAAAGCTCGGCAGCTGGCAGCCTGCCCACTGGAGCAGCAGCTGAGAGCTCACATCTTAAATCTTAAACAGGAAGCAGAGAAGGTGAAGTGGGAAGTGACGAGAGTCTTGGAAACCTCAGAGGCCACCCCCAGTAATGTACGTGCTGCAGCAAGGCTTCCAAGTACTTCTAAGTCTCCCCGAATAGCACCACCAAGTGGGGGACAAAGTCTTCAAATGCCCAAGACTATAGAGGACATTCTCATTTAACCCACCACACCATGATCCCAGACCATGATCCCACACCATGATCCCAGACCATGATCCCACACCATGATCCCAGACCATGATCCCACACCATGATCCCACACCATGATCCCAGACCATGATCCCAGACCATGATCCCACACCATGATCCCAGACCATGATCCCAGACCATGATTCCAGACCATGATCCCACACCATGATCCCAGACCATGATCCCACACCATGATCCCAGACCATGATCCCACACCATGATCCCAGACCATGATCCCAGACCATGATCCCACACCATGATCCCACACCATGATCCCAGACCATGATCCCACACCATGATCCCAGACCATGATCCCACACCATGATCCCAGACCATGATCCCACACCATGATCCCAGACCATGATCCCAGACCATGATCCCAGACCATGATCCCACACCATGATCCCACACCATGATCCCACACCATGATCCCAGACCATGATCCCAGACCATGATCCCAGATCCTCCCAGGGAGTCCTCAGACCCAGGCAGAGCTGCCCAGACCATGAGCCAAAAGGAATTCTTTCTCCTGAAGTTGCTCCTCTTGGGTATTTAGTCATAGCAATAATGAAAGTAATCGAGTGACTCAGAGGACCCCATCAGTGAGAAGAGAAGCTGCCAGTAAAAAGTACCCCACCAGACATGGCCTCCGACCAGCTTCCAGAACCAAGAGCCAACAGACCTTGGCTGTATAAACTGCCTGTCTTGGTGTCGGGACAGTGCCAACAAGTAGATAGACCTTCTCAGTGGGGTTGCTCCTGTGTCCCCTCCAGGTCTGTGGAAAGGGGGCAAGGAAGAAACATTCTTGTTAGTGTCCATGTCTCTCCTCTCTCCAAGCCTCTTTATCTACATAGCCTGGAGAAGCACATTGTTTCAAAGAGCCTACAGCTATGGCTGAGGGTCTTCAGTGAAGCGTTTTGGGGTTCCTTCTCCTGGACTGCAGCACATCTTAAACCCCATCTGCTCTTCCTTGTTGCCACCTCTGTGTCATCTTGTGAATGTGTGGGACGTACCATGGCTCAGTGTAGCCAAGGCTGGTCTCAAGCTCAAGGCAATCCTAAAGGCTAGCCTTTCCTCCTGCCTTAAGCATGATGCTGGAGTTCCTGCCCAGTCAGGATGTCTCCTTTGAGCCCCTGGCAAGGGAGGGGACTTACTAGACACAGACGTTTACAGGATGTGTCCCCCGCCCACAGCAGTGCCGCTCAGGAGGCTGAAGGAAACCTTGACAAGGCTCTCCCCGTGACCACCTTAGGAGGGTGTGTGAGCTCCGAGAGCCTGGTATTCTGTCGCAGGAGGAGTGCAGTGAAAAGCAAGTGACAGCAGCCATGGTCTCGTGGTTCCTGGGACACCTGTGTCACACACAGAACTTTGGAAGGCACAGGGCTGCTGTGTGCCACCCTGGGGACATGAAGGGGTTATGTTCATCAAGACCCCACTTACAGACAGCCCCCAGAGGTGAGACTGAGCCCAGGCTGGCTCTGAAGTCCCTGGGTGTCTTCACTGCAGAACCGTCCCTGTACTGGCACCAGAGAGTGCGTTTGACTTCCTTGGATGAGCTGCGCCAAGTGCCAGCTCCACTCCAGCAGTGACCATATGGCTCGGGACTGTGTCTTTTCATTTATCTTCTCACCACGTGTGACCAGAGCTGGGTGGGCACAGCAGCAGCAAAGGCCCCCATGCTGTTGGGCAGCCTGCTGAAGAAGTCTCAGGAGCATCAGTGTGATGAGGATGCAGGACACAGCCACGGGGCTTCCAGGTTTACAGGCCCCTAGGTCAGTGGTTCTCAACTTTCCCAGTGCTGTGACCCTTTAATGCAGTTTCTCATGTTGTGGTGACCCCCAACCATAAGATTATTTCATTGCTACTTCATAACTGTAATTTGGCTATTGTTATGAATCATAATATAAATATCTGATGTGCAGGATATCTGATATGTGACCTCTGTGTGGGTGGTGACCCACAGGTTGAGAACTAGTGCCCAGAACATCTCACCCCACTGGGCTTCCAGGCCTCACCCACCACCATGAGGAGCCTTGGAGCCCATCTGGGTCACTCTTGGTAGTTCAGCAGTAGGGATGTCTCAACCCTCCTGCCCTCCAGCCCTCGAGCCCTAGGAAGTTCAGAGACAGACAAGGCAGTGTACACAAGGCCAGCGGGGGAGGGTCCAGGTGCCCAGTGCCAAAGACCCAGGGCTGGACTTGGAACCTTGCAGGTCCCCCAGTTACAGGGCAGAGGAGACACAGAGGGACAGTGCAGGCCAGGGCTGGGTTGACCACAAAAATTCCACCTGCCACAGACTGTACAGAGGTCAGGCCAGAGGAGAGGCCAGGCTGCTGGCCACAGGCAGGCCTCTCTCAGGCCAACGGGGCAGCTGGAAGGAAGGGCAGACAGAGCGTAAGTGTGGGCTGCCGTCAGCCTGGATGGCAGTGCCACAGTGGACCTGGAGAAGCCACAGGTCCCGGGCCTAGAGGGGGACAGCAGGAATGTGAGCCATCTGGCACTCCCTTGTTCAGTATCCCAGCGCCTGGCATAGGGAGACACGCAAACAGTTGCTGGATGAATGGACAACTGAGGGAAAGCTTTTCGTTCTCAGCGCCGGCTGCTTCTGAAGCAAATGAAGCCATCTTATAGAAGCTCAGAAAATGTGTAAATTCAGCACGCAGCTCGGCTCCTGAAAAGGGATCCCAAAATAGTGATGCCTACAAAGCTTTTTTTGGTTGACAGTCTGTGTAGCATATGGGGCCAGTGGGACAGCTTTGCCACCATCCGAAACCTAGGCTCTTCATCTCTTGTCCCACCATCTTCCACTATGGTGCTCTCTCATGGCCCAATGTGGCTGCTCTGGCTCCTGCCATCATATCTGCATTCTGCATTTCCACTGTGACTGCTTGCCAACCAAAAGCAAAGAGCTAAAACCAGGAATTTCTCTTGAAGGGAATACCTCAAAGCTGTACACATGACCTCTAGTCACTTGCTCTGGACGGCACTCTGTTGTAAGTCTGTACTCAGCCGTGGGTCAGCTGGAGTGCCACCTTTAGCCTAGAGGTTGTAACCCTAGCTAATGCAAGACAATTCTTCTAAAGAGAGAGAAGACATTGGAGATTGGGGCTCAGTCTTCCCTGTGTCATTGTGTTTTGTTTTATTTTCAGAGACAGGGTTTCTCTGTGTAGCTCTGGCTGTCCTGGAACTCACTCTGTAGACCAGGCTGGCCTCGAACTCAGAGATCCACCTGCCTCTGCCTCCCAAGTGCTGGGATTAAAGGTGTGCACCGTCATGCCTGGTGAGAGCAGTAATTTTTTTTTTTTTTTGAGCTGAGGATCGAACCCAGGGCCTTGCGCTTGCTAGGCAAGCACTCTACCACTGAGCTAAATCCCCAACCCGAAAGTAGTAGTTTTTTAAATCATTTTTATTTCTATATGTTTGAATATTTTCCCTGCATATGTTTCTATGTACCACGTGCATGCCAGGTGTTCATGGAGGCCAGAAGAGGGATTTGGACTCCCTGCAGCTGGAGTTACCTTTGTGAGCTGCTACGTGGGTGCTGGAAAACAAGCCCAGGTCCCCTGGAAGAGCAGTCAGTGCTCTTAACTTCTGAGAGTAAATGTTAACCCTTAGCTAAATCCGCACGACTCCATCCGTTTTTCATAGCTTACTCGCTGCCCAACCACATGTCTAAAAATCTCTAACAGTAATGAAACACCTATCCCAGGAGAGTGCCCCTCCAGGTTCTTGATTCGATGAATGCCTTGTGCGGTGCTGGGCTTCGTCTGTGGGGAGAGTTCCAAGAAAGCCGAGCCTGCCTCCGTCCCTGTAAGGACGTGTGCTCTTGGGTTAAGGCCAGTATTGAGCTATATGGAGCAGTAAAGGTGACAGAACTGGATCAGAATAATAGGATTTGGCTTTTATTTCTTGATAAGAAACCCGTTGCAGGTCATCATCAGCAGGTCATGCGTGTCAGGCTTTGCCTGAGTCTGAGTTTCTACCTATGCTCATCTGGCACTTTGACATTGTGGTGTGATGACGTTATCTACAATGTACAAGCCCCAAGAACCCTGCCATTGAGTGGGAGGGAACGACCGAGTTTATTGGAAGCCTAGAGTGGCAAATGTCTTGAGTGGGAGGGAACCACTGAGTTTATTGGAAGCCTAGAGTGGTAAACACATGGCTCCAGTGGACAGGCAGGTATGGGGTCCAATAAGAGAAGCAGGTTAAAAGGTCATATGACCAGCAGAGGGATATTCTGGATGGTTCTGGCTTTAGTGGGTCATCACCATTGTCTATCCCTTACAGCCCCTACCTGGATGGGATGGGATTTGTGACACTCAACCTCCTCCTAGAGAGACCCAAAAGCAGACTCTACAGTTGATTGCAGAGTCTGGAAAAGGGTGCTCTGTTGTTTCTGTTTTGTTCTGAAACAGGGTCTCACTGTATAGCTCTAGCTGGCCTTGACTGGAACTCACTGTGTAGAGCATGCTGGCCTCAGCCTCACAGATCTCCACCTGCCTCCGCCTTCTGAGTGCTGGAGTCAAAGGCAAGCACCACCAAGTCCAGAAATGATGCTGTTCTCACATTAGCAGTCACATCATGACTTGACTCTGTTAGAACTGTTCATCTAGAGAAGTGGTTCTCAACCTTCCTAATGCTGTGACCTTTTAATACAGTTCTTCATGTTGTGGTGACCCCCAACCATAACATTATTCCGTTACTACTTCATAACTGTACTTTTGTTACTATTATGAATCATAATGTAGATGTCTCTGTTTTCCAATTTTCTTAGGTGACCCCTATGAAAGGGTCATTCGAACCCCCAAGGGGACCACAACCTGAAGATTGAGACCTGCTGATCTAGTGTCTGGCCACCTGAGTTTCCCTGCTGTGTGAAGGGGTTGTCTGCTGGGTCTGCATGGAAGGTCAGCAGGACAGACTGGAGGTAGACTTGTGAAGGACAGATCCTTCTAGGTGACAATGAGGGCTTCTCTCTCTGTCCACCTTGAAGATCCACCCACCCCGTTGAGCCCCAGGCCAAGGCAGGTTGTTCAAACTGGAACCTAGGACAGCAAGGTGACACTTTGACCCTCAGCTTCAGGCCAACACCTTCAGGAGGTCAGCCACATCCAGTCTCCAGGTCTCGGATCTGAGTCCACCAAGTGCCAATGACCATCTTCCCTGAGACTGGCCGGGGAGACCCTGACTGGTAAATGTGGATGTCACAGAAATTGTGAGGTGACCTCTGCTTGTGTCATTGTGACTGTGGAGCAAACCTGAGCACATGTGGATTGCAGTCCAGTGAGACACTTGAAAGGTTTGGGGGACCAGCTCCAATGGGGAGCCCTGTGCTGGCTCTGAGGGGAGACTAGGGGTGTCTGTCCCCTGCCATCCCTTCCCTTCTTTGTTGCTTCCTGCTGAGAGACAAGTTGGCCCCTCCCCCTCCCTCCCACACTGAGTCCTGATTGGCTCACAGGGTCCAGTTTCTTGCATGTCTATTGGCTCTCAAGCGAATATATGATATAGAACAGTTAGTGTGCATCTGGTCTCTGGGGTGGGAACCTGGAAAGGTACAGCCTCTGGGTGCCAAGAGCCCCAGGGAGGATGCTGGGAGCCTTCAGTGGAAAGAGAGGGTTGCAGATGGCTGTTAGGGCTATGAAAGATGAACCATGAGGCTTATGGGTCATCCAGCCTAAGTTGGATTTTTGTTTGTTTGTTTTTTGTTTTGTTTGTTTGTTTTCTGTTTAGATAAGGCCTGGTTGTGTAGTCTAGGCTGCCCTCAAACTCATGATCCTCCTGCCTCAGTTCCCTGATTGCTGGGGTCACAGGCGTGTGCCACCCCAGCTCCTAAAGCTGGATCTTACTGTGCTTTCTGCCTACACAAGCGCTCCTTAAGTCCCTGTGGCCATGTTCGACA
The DNA here is from genome assembly GCF_903995425.1 of Onychomys torridus. Lineage (NCBI taxonomy): Eukaryota > Metazoa > Chordata > Mammalia > Rodentia > Cricetidae > Onychomys > Onychomys torridus. The sequence goes on from NC_050446.1 coordinate 126,834,754, forward strand.
ATCGACCCCAACACCCTGCCTGGCTGCACGTTTCTTAGTCACTCTTCTGTCTGCCTCTGGAAGCTGGCAGCCTCTTCCATTACGGCCTATGTCCCTAGCTTCCCACCAGGCTTCAGGATACCTCAGAGCCATTCATCATCGTTGGTTGGATTCCTGGGACATAATGTTCATCCCCTGGAACGTTATGTCTCATTAGGAAATGAGACACGATGTATAAATCTAAATGAGATGTGAGACAGGCTGTGACCAGCGGCCACCGGTAGTTCTGTGGCAGTTAATGATGTCATCATTAATCCTCTTCAACTTCATCGAGGAAGCCTTTTCTTTCTTTTATAAGATTTGCTTATTTTTGTTTTTGTTGTGTATATGACTGTCTTGCCTGCATGTTTGTCTGTACACCATGTGCATGCCTGGTGCACATGGAGGTCAGAAAAGGGCATCAAATCCTCTGGAACTGGAATTATAGAGGGTGGTGAGCTGCAGTGTGGGTGCTGGGAACTGAACCTGGGTCCTCTGCAAAAGCAGTGTTTTAATCTGTGAGTTACCTCTCCAGCCCCCACAAAGCCCTTCTTGCTGTCCTAGGTGAATGGGGTTCATAGCAGGCGATAGCCCAGCCCAGGTAAACCAGCCAGGGGCAGCCCTCAGAGGTAAGTTGGTCTCATGACTGAAAGTAGGTGTGGCATGCCCCAACATGCAAGTGGTAGAACAGTTTTGGTTCAGATGGGTGGAAAATTGGTTGCACAGCAAAAGGGAATTTGCTGGGGAATGTCAACAGCTCTTTGGCTTCCCTCTCACTCTCCCTAGCTTCCTCTGTGTTGCCAGGGTATCTCTCTCTCTCTCTCTCTCTCTCTCTCTCTCTCTCTCTCTCACTTTCTCTCTGCTCCACAAGAGGATGACAGCAGTTCATGCCTGTGCAACTTCATAGGTGGGAAAGGGCTGGGTTTTCTTCTTCCTCTCTGGCTCCAACACCCATCCTGGAACTGGCTTGTGTGGGGTGTTTGGTCTGCCCAAGTTTAGGCTTCAGCAATGTGCTTTCCCTCTGAGGCTGAGTCCAAATGATGATCCCCAAAGACACCAGGGCCGCTGTACTGCAGGGAACATGAATGACTACAGGAGGAACTGAATCAGGGTCAATGGTTTCTCCATCAGTGGGGGTGGATGAGGCAGTCCAAGAAAAGATGGTGGCTTTGTAGCATCAGGGCCCAGGTTCCCTCACTGTTGTGGCTCAGTGCTGCCTCTGGCCTTCTACTCCATTGGCTCATCATAGCTTCTATACAGCTGTGGCTGGGGGAGAAGAGAAGAGAGGAGAGGGGAGGAGGAGCATTTCCCTTCCCTTCAATGTCATCTGTGCAGCAGGATGTAAGCCTCCTGGTCATTCCTTGTGGCTGACCCCATGCACACATGACCCACAAGGAGATGGTGGGGCAGCACAAAAGGAAATAAGCAGCCACATCTAACCCAATCACTGCCTTGTGTGTGTAATAGAGTTCAGAGGGAGGGGCTGAGCCGAGTGGAGCACTCCTATCATGGCCAGCCAGCAGGGAAAGGGGAATGTCAGCACCTGGCTGACTACCCTCTTCCCCCTCTTATTATGCCCTGGCCCTCAGACCAAAGGTGGTGATGCCCAGTCAAGGTGGGTCTTCCTCCTCACATAATCCTCTCTGGAAATACTTTTGCAGACATCCCAAAAGAGAGCCTCTCCAACCTCCTAGGTGATTCTCAGTCCTGTCAAATTGACAATGAAGATTGAGTGTGAGGAGACATTTTGCCTGTGGGGGAGGGGATGTGCAGAGGCAGAGGAATGGGAAAAGCATTGGAGCTTGGGTGAGATTGGAAATGTCACTTCACAGTGCTGGGAAGCATGAGGTGGGGTGAGGTGATGGGAGGAGGAGGAGAAGGAGGAAAGGAAGAGAGCTGGTGGGGTCAGGGACCCCCACTACCTAAGCCTGCTGAAAGGCCCAGGCCTACCAAGTTGGGGACTCTTAGGGGTGTCTCCATGGGTGTGTTGTCCTATGGAGGTTTGGATCTCTCCAGCACTGAGCTGTTCATGAGGAGGGGTGGGATGGTGGTGGTTGGGGGATCTCAAGGCTAGGGCTGTGTGCTCAGCACCCTCACCCACAGGCAGCTCCACCCCGCAAGCACCTGGGGAAAACACAGCCAGAGAGCAGGACCAGCAACTGCATCTCAGCCCCCAGGAGGAGGGAGGCCCCAGACCTGGAGGAGGAGAGGACCATCTCTCACATCAAAGGTCCCCGGAGACCTGGGCCTGTCACTCTTCCCAAGAGTTGACACCTGTCATGCTGATGAGGTCGTTTTCTATCTTACATCCCAGCTGTTATTATTGTGCTCTGCAGTATGGTTGGGGGTGGGGGTTGGGCACACCCCCCCCGGGCTGTGTTTCTGGAATTGGTTCCTTCTGTGAGCTCATATGAGCCCATGCCAGCTGGAGGGGGCTGGGCTGGCCCTGCTGGCCTCTGGGGACCATTTTCAGAGTTCTCAGCTCCCAAGAGGTAGGCCAGACTCAACCTGGGACAGATGGCAGGTGGGAGGTGCCTGTGTGCTGGAGATGTTTGGCTCCTTACTGAAGGCTGACTAAGGCACCTCTCCAAACACACAGCACAAGGCTCACGTTTCTCTTCTGGGCCCTCACAGCAGGCGGCTTCCTCCAGAGGGGCTCTTGGTGGGGGAGGCACTGGACTTCTGGGACAAATGCTCTTGCTCATTGACGGGATCATGCTCTCTTGTGGTCTTTTCTGGCCTGGCACAGGCTTTGTCTCAGGAGGAGCTGGGAAGCTGGGGACAGAGACTTATTCTGTCCAGCACTCCTCACCTCTGGGGTCCCACTAGCTGCTTCTACTTAGGTGGGTGAGGCATGTGCTTGCTCTGAGTGGAGATAATTGAATAGCAAATGACAGATTTGTGTCAAAACGCCTTAAGCACAAAAGGGAAATCGTTGGTTTGGGAGGAGTAAGGCGGCCCAGAGGGCCAACAGGGAGGGCTGGGATTGGCTAGTTGGTAGAGCGCTTGCCTGGCATGCACAAAGCCTTGGTTCAGTCCCCCAAGACCACTTAAATCAGGTGTGGTGGCATGGTGGCCACAATCCCAGCACTGGGGAAGTAGAGCTGGTGGTGATTGAGGGGCGGGGCTGTCAGACATTCTCTTTGGCTTCCTACCAAGTTCTCATCCAGCCTGGGATACCTGAGATTTTGACTTAATAAATAAATAAACAGGCAGATACATCAACAGTTTTTGGGAGAGAAGAGGCAGGACAGATTGTAGAGGCATGGCTGTTGAGCTTTCAGGGGAGGCCAGGGAAGGCTTCACTGAGGAGGAGACATGAGGAACAAGGAGAGCTGGTCCTGGCCAGAGCTGGGGTAACAGGAGGAATGGTAAACATGGTGGCTTTGGACTTGGGTTGGTGGAGCTGGGACTTCAGGAGCCTGGAGCTGATGACAGACACCAGCTATGACAAGTTGATTTTAAGGATGGGAGCCACAGTTGCATCAGTCACTGTTCTATCACTGTGACCAAACACCATGACCATGGCAACTTACATAAGAAAGCGTGCAGTCGGGCTTATGGTTCCGGAGGGGTAGAGCGGATGGTGGAGCAAAGGCATGTCGGCAGGAACTCACATTTTAATCCGCAGGCAGGAGGCAGCAAGGGACACAGAGAATGCTACACATTTTGGAAACCTTAATGCCCACCCCCAGTGACACACCTCCTCCAACATGACCACACCTCCTGATCCTTCCCAAACAGTTCCACCAACCAGGACCCCAGTATTTAAACACATGAGCCTATGGGGCCATTCTCATTCACACCACCACAGCCATCCTTCCCGCGATTGAGGACAGCGGTGAAGGTTTGTCCTCGGTCACTGACTCCAGGCAGGTGGGCACACCTCCTGTGCACAGAGGACTGCCCAGAGGAGAGGCTTGGCTCCATTTCACCGATGAGGAAACTGAGACTCAGCTTGGTGATGGAGCAAACAGCTGGCTGGGGTGTGTAGCTCCCCACAGGCTCCAGTCCTGGTCTCTCCCCAGCTCAGGGTGACCAGGTTGCCCTGAGCTGCTCTCGGCAGAACCCGAGGAGCAAATCTTAGCGCTCCTTCCCTTCCAGACACTGGTTTCCTTTCCCCATTTTTGTGAGCATGCAGGCTGGTATTTCCATCTTGCAGCAGATGGAGGTGGGGGTGGCCCTGGGCACTGGGATGGAGCTGGCCCTGCTGCCAGGCTGGCAGCCCAGCAGATGCTCCGCAGCGTGGAGGAGGGGGAGGCACCGCCCACGTCCAAGCTCCCTCCTCTGAGGCAGTTTGGAGCAGGACGGTTTCCCTAGCACATAAATGTCATTTCCTTCATGCCTTCCCTTTTTATCCATGAGATGAATTCGGCTGTTAGTTCCAAATGGGCATGCTGGCTTCATCCCGCAAACGCCACCCAGGCGACTCCTCTGCGAGGTTCCACAGCAGAGGACCTGTGAGGCCTGGCAGATCCCGAGTGGAGGAGCACAGAATGCTGCTGCGGGTGTCTCCTGGGTCCTGCATGGCAGGTGCTTCTGTGGCTCTGCATGGGAAACCCCATTCTGGACCTGAACTCAGGCCTCCCCAGCTGAGCTAGGCTTAGCAGACAGGTCAGAAGGGTTCCTGGCCTGGGGTGTGTGTGTGTGTGTGTGTGTGTGTGTGTGTGTGTGTGTTCAGGTTTCCTGTCCAGCCTCTCTTGAAGGTGGGACCTCAGGTCCTTGGGGATGCTTACTGATGGTGGCTGCCTCACCTTAACTGAGACGCTTAGGTGGGAAGTGAGCCTGGCCAGTCAACTTCTTCTGTTCTCGAACCAGTTGGATGATTCCAATGTAAGAAAAGCCCATAAATCTCAGGGGGAAGAATGCTTGCCTGGCCGGCAGAAACCCTAGGTTCCATCCTCAGCATGTGCATGCAGTGCCCGTGGAGACCAGAAGAGGGCGCACATGACAGTGAAGGATTGAGAGGGGCAGCAGAACATGGCTGGGGCTGGGGGGCTGGAGACATGCTCCCTTGAAGGGAGGACGACCCCACCTATACAATAGTGACATCCTAGAGGGGGATACTAGACCACAAAGCTCAAAATCTGCCTGGCCTCTGGGCTTCCAGGGTCTGAGACCTGAAACATTCGTTCTGCGTGTCCCACAGCATGGCGGTCGCTGATGGGGACTTAGCGACCCCGCTTCGTCTCTCCCCAGACTAGCAGCTGCTGCCTCCCCCTCCTGTAACAGATCTGCATGGATGGGTCTGGAAATCTGACTGTGGTGGGGAGGGAATAAAGGACAGATATACGTACAAGGAAAGCTGGGGTCCAGGGGGCTGTGCACACTTTGCCAGAACCACACCAAGGGAGATCTCTGTAGGTGAGCCGTCAGGGAGGAGGAAGCTGCAGCTGCTAGTTTTTGCTCACACTGGTCAGTATTCATAAACACTGATTCTTGGGTCAGAGGAAGGCTTGGCCTTTCCCTGCCTGACCCAGGCGAAAAGCTTTGCCAGGGTTCCATTGGCTACAAGGCCTTGGTCAGTGACATGGCCAGATCAAGCCTCTGTCAACAATACATAGTCACTCACACCTCCCTCCTTTCCTCCCTCCTCCCATCCCCCCCCCCCACCTGCCTGCCTCCTGGGCACAAGCTTTGTTCCCACCAACTTGTGGCTTTTCTTTTGTTTGCCTCCCAAACACCCGCCCCAAAGCTGTGGCCTCTCTCTCCCAGCTGTGGCCTCTCTCTCCCAGCCCTGGCCTCACTCTCCCAGCCCTGGCCTCACTCTCCTGGCCCTGGCCCACTTCCCAGAAGCCACCTACCCTTGTGTCACTG
>NC_050446.1:126845588-126970588 GCF_903995425.1 Onychomys torridus
AGGGGGAGGTGTCCCCAGCAAGTTAGACTCCTGCCCAAAGTGCAACAAGGACACCCACGGCAGTGGTGGCTGTCCCCAGGGGACAGGTCCCAAGCCAGGCTCCCCTGAGAAGAGTCACTGTGTGACTCTGAGGAGCAAAGTCTGTACCTCCAGACATGCGTCAGAAAGGCACGTTTGCCCTCTGGTGGCCACTCGCAGAGAGTGCCGCATCCTTCCAAGTGTGGCAGCCCTCCTGTCGCTGGTCACTGAGGGATCCACACCTGCTGGGATCCCCAAGGTTTAGGAGACCAGAGATGCTGTTGTTCTGACCCAGTGTGCTGAGTTCTCCCACCTCTGCCACTTCAGTCCCCTCCTTCCTTCATTTTAAAGGACGGGCTGTTTGGCCAGCATTACTAAGACAGGAACCGAGTCTACGTCAACCTCGTATAGAGGCTGGCTGTCCAGTCTCTGGTTTTGGTCTGCAGGACCATCCCACCAGGGGATGGTTGCTTCCACTGTGAACTTTACTTCTTTTTCATTTTGCTTACACAAATCTCCTCAGCTAAGATTTCTTCAGGTTCTCAGGCATCCGTGGACGGAGTTTGGAACTCTAGAAACTGGATGTAAAAACCAGACTCGACATTTCCTTGGCTGTGTCCATCAGATGGCCAGGGACATGGGGACACCCAGAAGGAAGGCAGGAGCCTTCCCACTGCAGCCACCTGGCTGTGGAAGGGGTGGGATGGAATTCATCAGAGGGTGTTTGTCCCCAAAGCTTATCTCAGTCCCCCTAATTGACTTGTGATGAGCTTGCATTTTGCATAAATCAGCTTTTGTTTAGATCTGAGGACGGCTTGGTTTTGACACCTAATCAAGATCTCTTTCTCCAAGTAGAGGCAGCCTGAGCCCACTCCATTTTAAAATGAGATTTTGTTGTTGTTGTTGTTGTTGTTGTTGTTGTTTTTTCTTTTCTCCCTCCCTCCCTCCCTCCCTCCCTCTCTCCCTCCCTCCCTTCTCCCCTTCCTTCCTTCTTTTCTGCCTTCCTTTTTTTTGGGGGTCAAAGCGGTTGTTAATGTTGTAGTAAATGTTAATTTTTATGTTCACAGAAGTACTACTTTGGGGCTGAATGCCCAGTGCTGGAGCGCTTGCCCAGGTACCTTCAGGGGCTTGGAGATGGGGGTGGGAAACCAGGACTGCCTAAGGGCACCTGTTCCCCACTGCACCATGTGATGGAAAAGCTTGCTCACTCATGGTATTCAGGAGCCAGGCAGGAAGATGTGTCCCGTGCCTCTGTGTGGCAGAGCAATGCTGGAAAGCACCCAAGCACAACCACGAGAGACCGAGAGTGCCTGGGACACGCTGGCAGCCCATCCAGAGACCAGCTGCACACATTCCCAGAAACTGATCCTGAAGAGCACTTCACACGGAGTGGAACAGAGCAGAGTGGAGAGCAGACAAGGTGAGATGTATTCAGTGCAAGACACAAACGCATGTATACATGTGCACACACACACATTCTCACACACATGCATGTTACACACCTGCACACACACCTGCACACACATGCACTATTTGTGTGGCAAGGCAAAGCTGGGCTTCAGGGCCTTGCCCCTCTGTAGTGAGAGAGGGAAGAGGCAGAATCCATTCCCAGGCCTCCAGCTTTAGCTGTCCTGCTTTGTCTCCGAAGAAATCTGTAGTGAGCCTTCCTTTTGGGCTTTCTTTGGGACTATCAGCTCTCTAACAATGACATGGAAGCTTATTAATTATGGAAGTTTGGCCTTCAGCTTAGGCTTGTCCCCAGCTAGGTCTTATAACTCAGATTAACCCATTTCTATTCATCTACATTCTGCCTCAGGGACTTTTACCTCTTCCATTCTGTACATCCAACTCGCCCCGAGTCTCACTGGTGCCCCCAGCATCCCTGGATTCATTCCCTGAGTTCCCCTCTCTCTCTGGAAGTCCCACCCATGTTCTGCTGCCCAGCTATTGGCCATTTGGCTCTTTATTAAACCAATAAATACATCTTCACACAGTGTACAAATATCCCACAACAGAAATCATCCGTGGGGCCAGACACACTGACACACTGACATAGGATAATCATCTACAAGCTGAAGAGGATGAGGCAGGAGGATGGCAAGTTTGAAGCTAGGAAGGAAGGGGAGGGGAAAGAAAGGGGAACTGTGGGCATAAGAAATTCCCTGGAGTCCTAAGAAGAACTGATTTATTTTTATTACATTTGTTTATTGTATATGTGTGAGGGCTCATATGTGCCACACAGTGTGTGTGGAGGTCAAAGGGCAACTTGTAGGTTCTCTCCTCCCACTAGGTGGGACCTGGGGATCAAATTAGGTCACCAGTCTTGGCAGCAGGCATCTTGACCCATGAGCCATCTACCAGATTTAAACTGATTTCTTAATCTCAGTGCTAGTTTGTCAAAAAGCTGTTGTGGAAAAATCCAGCCTGTCTCAGTTTTTCTGTCTGTCAAATGGGGATGATGACTCAGACTCGATATGCAGATTGGCTGATCCTTGAGGGCACTAAGAGGCCATGGTAGAAAGGTAAGACCCCCAGTGATGGCATCAGAGAAGCCAGTCCTTGGTGACCGTGAGGTCAGCCAATCAATCCTGCAAGACGGCCAGTCTGGAGCAGAACATTCCTGTCCTCATTAGGATGACTATTGCTGTAATGAAAACCACGACCTGGGGAGGAAACAGTTTGTTGGGATTCTGCTTCCAGACCACAGTCCATTGTTGAAGGAAGTCAGGACAGGAACTCAAGCAGGACAGGAACCTGCAGGCAGGAGCTGATGCAGAGGCCATGGAGGGAAGCTGCTTACTGGCTTGTTCCTCATGACGTGCTCAGCCTGCTTTCTTATAGAACCCAGGACTGCCTGCCCAGGGTGGCCTCATCCACAATAGATAGACCTCCCACCTCACCCACTAATGAAGAAAATGCCCTATAGGTTTGCCTACAGCTGATCTGATGGAGGCATTTCTCAAGTGATGCTCCCTCTTCTCTGGTGACTCTAGCTTGTGCCAAGTTGACGTAAATGTAGCCAGTACATCTTCCATGTGTGCACCTTGTTTGGTATGTTCTCTTGATAGCCTTGGCCCAGATTGAACGTAACACACACACACACACACACACACACACACACACACACACACACACACACACACACACACATCACGGCGTGCACAGTTATACAGACATATAAGGAAAGTCGTTCTGGCTTAGCTGTGTTTGTCTGAGGACATAATTCTGTATGTACAAAAGATGGTCATGCATGGCCCCAGGGCAGGTGGGTTCCTTGGTACCCACCACCCTACTTGTGGCCTTGTACCTGAGGCGCTACACTGTGAGCTCACAGGCACATGATAGACCCCATAATTACAAAGTCCCCTGTCAGATCCTGAGGTGAGTCACTCTCCCACACCTCCTCCAGTCTCACACGGTCTCTCTAGAACTGGGAGGGGATGGGTTTGTGGGAAGGAAGCAGAAGCCACCCTTGGGGAGCCAGGCAACACTGAGTTCATTTAGAGGGCCCACATTCCCTCAACTGGTGACAGGAAAACTGAGACTTCCAAACCAAGAGCTGTCTTCAGAGCCAGGGGTCGGGCGAGTCCTCTTGACTATGTGCCTTTAATCCCAGCACTAGGAGGCAGAGGCCGGCAAATCTCTGAGTTTGAGACCAGACTGGTCTATACAGCAAGTTTCAGGCCAGCCAGTCTCGATAAACAAACAAACAAACAGTGATCATCAGGAATGGCTTCCTTATACCAGCGAGCAAGCCCAAGCCCCCACAAGGCCCTGCATGGTGCAGGCTCTTCTTAACACCCTTTACATCCTCCTCAAAGCCTCTCACAAAAGCTCCCTTTGGCGTTCTGAGACACACCAGGCTCCCTCTACCACTGGGCTCAGGCCTCAGTGCCGTGGTACTTGATGTGTCTTTGGCCAGGATGCTGCTTTCAGGTCTCTGTCTTTCAGGGAAGCCCCTGTGGACACCCTTTCTGAATGTCATCCATAAAACCCCATCCTCTCTCTCCTGCCCTGCCACCCTACTCACACTTGTAGCTGCCTGGAATGGTATTTGGTTATTTGAATATTTGGTTACTCACCCCTGGTCTATCTCCTGCAGTAAAAGTCAGCTCCATCCGGGAAACAGCATTGGTTGGCAATGTGCAACATTGTGTCCTCGAGCTCACAAGAAGGGAGGGACATGGAAGACACCCAGTTATGAGAGACAGAGTTTGCATGAATCGGTGTAGGACCACATTACATAATCAAAGCCAATCAAAGACCTGGAATGCTGGGCCAGGTCCTGGGACCCAGATTAGAAAAGCACAGAGCTGAGCCAGGGGCATGGATCAGTGGGCCAGTCAAGAGCTCACCTACTTGCTGGGAGCCCTGGGTTCCATCCACAGCACCGCAGGAAGCAGGCGTGGCCAGAGCAAGAGCTCTGCAGATGACAATTTTCGAAGCTTCTCTATGGCAAAGCAGGGGTGTGGGGTTGGGGCAGGAGCATGGCAGTGAGGCAGGGAAACACTTGACTCAAGCCTGAGACACACAGGCCCCAGGTCATCCCATTCTTTGGATGGTGACAAGGTCCCACACCTGCCTGCTCCTCCTCATGTCCTCTTGCAGTGAGCCTTCTTTCAAAGGGCTTTGGCTATGTGGCCAGGGGACAGGTGGAAACCTACTGCTGGAGTTGTGTACTGATAGGAATGTCTGTGACCTGTCCAGTTAGGCCTGGCGCTAGACACACGCAGCTGCCTGAGTGGTTGCGGGAGCTGAGTTCATCTGCCTGGTCGCCAGCATCTCTGACAGCCCCAAAAGCTGTTAGCACGGCTTGTGGCCTTCTCTGTGGCCATCCATCACCAAGAAGGGTAACAAAGCCATATGGGAGGGCAGGAGTGCCTGGCCAGAGCCCCAGGGAGCTGTGTGAAGGAGGGCTGCTCCTCCAAGTCTATCGTCACCCCACTCTCCACCCCAACCCTCCCCGACCTGGCCACTTGTCACACATACCATGTCCTCTATGCCCTCAGACCAGAAACAGAAGTGACTGGTCCTCGATAGCTCCCCAAGTGGTGTTGAGAACCAGTACAGGCCTGGCCCCTTTCAGGCTAAGGCAGTGGTTCTCAACCTTCCTAGCGCTACAACCCTTTAATACAAATCCTCACGCTGTGGTGACCCCCAACCATAAAATTATTTTGTGGCTACTTCACAACTGTATTTTGCTACTGCTATAAATTGTCAAGTAAATAGCTGTGTTTTCTGGTGGTCTTAGGCAGCCCTGTGAAGGGTCATTCGACTTCCCCAAAGGGTCTCGACCCAAATGCTGAGAAACACCGGGTTAAGGCTGTCCTGAAACTCTAGGATAGACTTCTGTTGTGGAGGGCTCAGGGCCTCAGTTTACTTACTGAATCCATGAGAGCATAGGGAAGTAACTGAACACCTCAGTGGTCATAACTTTATTTGATATTTCTAAGTTATTGCCACATTACAACCCAGCCCTCATTTCAACTATTGAGACTGGCCTTGAAGTCCCTCGGTAGCCCAATCCTCCTGCCTCAGAATCCGGAGGAGCTTGGATGTCAGACCTGTGCTACCATAGCTGGAAATAGTGTTCATTCAGCCATTGACTGATCGCTGTTTCTTGTCAGTCTGAACACAGAGGGACTTGATAGTTTCTCCTCAGGCCGATGGGAGCCCGACCAGGGACAAACTGACTGTTCTTTCTGCTTTGTGAGTTATTTCTAATCCAGGCTTCTTAGCGCATGCGCATCCACACACGTACACGCTCCGGCATGCAATACTTGTGGTTGGACAGTTGAAGTTGCTCATATTCCAAGCATCTGGAAAAGTTTAAAACCATCGCATTGTATGCGCTAGCAGTACCCAGCCAGACGCGTAACTTCCTGTGGTGTGGCTCATCCCTCCAGGCCGGCCACAGCTTTGCGACACCAGGCACAAGCTGGCATCAGGATTTTCCACTAGACAGTCCACTTCCCTGGCGGCCAGCTTGGAGATCTCCCTGCTCTCTGAGTCTTGGTTCAGGTCTGTGGAGAACTGCCAAGTGCCTTGGGAAACCCAAGATGTCTGGGTTGAAGGCAGAGGGAGTTCCTCCACTGTCCCTCCCCCCCCCCCCACCCCTACCCCACCTCGTGCTTCATCAGTGTCTCAGAGGTAGTTTCTAAACCTCCAAGCTTAAGTGTGTGATTAGGCATGGCAAAACAATGGGCCAGTGAGAGCTGGCTGGGCCGGCTCTGCTTGGAAGCTCAGGGATGGGGGATTCAGCCTTCCTGAGCATGTCAGAGCTTGGGGGGTCAGGAGAATGGACTAGAAGAGTTGACTGCAGAGTCTAGCCTCCCAGGCCTGCAGGAGCTGGTGCCTGAGGCTGGGAGAACCTGGTGCTGGGTCCTCACACCAGCAGGGGGCCACCTGGAGGGAGGGACAGGTAAGAAGTGGGAGGGCCCAGGACAGGCTGGAGCCCTGAGGCTGAGCCCCTAAGACCTCCCTTATCTCCTGGCACCGCCCCTACTCCAGGGTCTGCAGGAGAAAGTGGCATCTTTGTCACAGGGACTCAGAGAAGCTGAAGAAGGATTGGGCGAGCTGTAAACTGTAGACTCACAGCTGTCTCTGCCAGTCCCTAAGCCAGCCACAAAATGCCCTGGTGGACAAACTGTACCCCACCTCCCCCAGAAGGTTCCCTTGCCCCATGCCAACCAGAAACTATGCAGGGAAGAGAGTCCTGGGAATCCCAATCCCACCGAGCCCACACCATCCAAATCATCCAGCTAATACCTCGGAAGGTAAGTGGTGGGTGGCGACAGTTGCTCCTAACTTCCGAACTCTCACTTTAAATGTCGACACGGTGTCTGTAAGAAAAGGTCTGTAGGAGAGGCCAGAAAACCTAGATTGAATGACTGTGTGGTCTACAGTGAGTGCCTTGAGCTTTCTGAGGCCACATAGTTCCACTTATAAAATGGAATGGAGCCGGGCGGTGGTGGCGCACGCCTATAATCCCAGCACTCGGGCGGCAGAGGCAGGCGGATCTCTGTGAGTTCGAGGCCAGCCTGGGCTACCAAGTGAGTTCCAGGAAAGGCACAAAGCTACACATAGAAACCCTCTCTCGGAAAACAAAACAAAACAAAACGGAATGGAAACTGCCTGCTGCAGGAGATGCCCATGATGCTCAGTGAGCCGTAGAGCACCAGCAAAGCATGCACAAGGTCCGGGGTTTGAATCCCAGCCCTGCAAAGACAAAACAAATGAACAAACAAAACCCCACTGTATATGGACAAGAGTTGTAAGTTGAGCTCTGTGGCTGTGTCGTAGGCCCTCAATAAATTAAAGAGCAATTTGTCAGGACATAAGGTAGCATTGTTTTCAAGCTGTAGGGCTGGGGAGATGAAGTGGCTTGCTGGGCAAAGTGCTTCCTGCAAAATTATGAGGACCTGAGTTCAAATCTCTACCACCTACAGAAAAAAAAGGCCAGGTGCAGTGGTATGTACCTGCAATCCCAGAGCTGAAAGGCAGGGACAGGAGAATTGTGGAGTTTGTGGCCCAGCCTAGCTACTCAGTGAGCTCCACATTTGGAGACACAGTGGTTGTTTGAATGCATTTGGCCCACCTAAGCCCATAGGGAGTGGCACTATCAGTAGGTGTGGCTTTGTTGGAGGAAGTGTGTCACGTGGAGGCAGGCTTTGAGCACTCATATATGCTCAAGCTGTGCCCAGTGTCTCTGACCACTTCCTGTTGCCTGCTGGATCAAGATGTAGCCCCTTCTCCACTCTCAGCTCCTTCTCCAGCACCATGTCTGCCTGTGTACTGCCATGTCCTGCCATGATGGTAATGGACTAAACCTCTGTACTGTAAGCCATCCCGTTAAATGTTTTCCTTTATAGGAGCTGTCATGGTTGTGGTGTCTCTTCACAGCAATAGAAACCCTAAGACAGATATTGTCTCAAACCAAAACAAACAAACAAAAAAAAAATGGTGGAGAGTGATGGAGGAGGACATGCCATTGACATCTGGCCTCCACATGTGTGCCTTCGGCAGCACATATACTAAAATTGGAACGATACAGAGACACCACCAGCCGCCGCCATGAGAAGCAACATGTAAAGACACTGGTAAGCCATAAGCCATGTGACAAAGTATAGACTAACAGAAATGGGTTAATTTAAGAGAGAAGAAGTAGATAACAAGCAGCCTGCCACGGCCATACAGTTTATAAACAATATAAGTTTCTGTATGCTTTCTTGGTTGGGTCTGAGTGACTGTGGGACTGGCGGGTAAGAGAGATTTGTCCTGACTGGGCCAGGCAGGAAAACTCCAACTACACAGGTGCACACCATACCCACTCACACCTGTTCTTCAAAAATGAACGTGTGGGTACACTGGAGCACCCATAAAGCTGTGAGCTTCCTGTAGTGGATTTCTTATCAGATGACCAACATGGATGAATGCGTGCACACGTACATGGGTGACTATCCCTGGGGAACCAGGCAGTATGGGCAGGACCACTCTGGGTAAAATAGCAGTCCTGTGAACTTTAGTAATAGGAGTGGATACCTGCTCTTTTGAAGCCGGCACCACCTGCCATGTCTGTTTCCCCGTGCACAGTGGAACATTCTGGAAGTGTGAGCAGTGAGTTCGTGTTCAGAGCTGTTGCCCTCTCTATTATCTTCCTGATAGCAGGAAGCCACAGCAGCTTCTCCACAGGCTTGTTTGTGCGGCTCACACTCCATCCATCTCCCGAGAGCCCTCCAAGAGCTTGTGTCAAGTTGACCAAAATCAAACAAAGAAACAAACAAAAAACCCAAACCCACCAACCAGGGCACCCACAGTGGCCAGCTTCCACAATAGTCCTGAACACCCTCCCTCCTGGTATCTCTTCAGCATGGAGATGGTCTGCTGAAAGTGTGGGAGAGAAAGGGTGAAGTCACAGGCTCTCATCACTTCTTGCTCTCTCTGGTCACCCACTGGGAAGCTGTATTCGGATGCCCAAGGATGAGCAGGTAGAAAGGCCAGGTCACAGGTAGAACAGATACCTACTACAGTCCTGAGGCAGGTATTCACATGCACCAAGGATTAGGACAGAGGCCTAAGCATCCAGAATAGGCAGAGGAGGCAGGTGTAAGGGAGAAGGCCAGAGAGAAGATAAGGGACTGTGCCCAGAGGTCTAGGAAATGGCCGAAAAGTGATCAGTCACAGAGGACCATGGTCTGGCTCATGAAGTGATGGTCACAAACCTCACCAAGTAGGGAAGACACTATGCCCATCCTACTTTGATAGATAAACTGAGGCCTACAGAGATAGCATGGGTTACTCAAGGACATGCAATCAGCATGTGACAGAACCCACAGTCTTCCAGCTGGAGTTTGGTGGCATGGGACTGTTTCCTCTAGGGAGTCAGAACCCCCATGAGACCCTGAGTCTGAACAAGGACCTGAGGAGTCCGCACTAGAGGTCAGGGTGTATATTTCAGGGCTTAGATGGAGCACTGAGCATGTCTGATGTCCTAGGTTGCCTTGGAGAATAGGCCCAGGGTTCTGAGAACAGAGGTCAACCAGGGATGCCTGGCCCCCAGCAACACTGGAATAGCCGAGACCCACTTGGCAGCCAAGCATGGCAGCCTTGGTCTTAGCTGCCCATAGTCACACATGAGTCACCACAGGGAGCCTGGTATGCTCTGTCTAGGACATGTTGTTCCTCGGGGACCACAGTCTATAGCCCATCATGACATGCGGCCATGTAGACCCAGCGAGTGGAAAAATGCAGTGGGCTGAGGGAGATCCTCCTGGCAAAATTGCATGCTGCCCACACTCACCCTGGGCCTCCTGCCAACCTCATGGGATACGGGATGGTGGGTTTTTAAAAGCCAGCAAAGCATTCTGGGGCAACCCGAGACCCTGGCAGGAGAGTTTTACTGTCTCTCTTCAGGCTACAAAAACAGAGGTATTAGGTGACATTTGGGTGTGTTCTTGGTGCCAGACATGATGCTCTGATGCTCCAGCTGTCACATTTGATCTTAACCATGATGGCTCTGTGTTAGTCCACTTTCCTAGTGGGAAAACTGAGGCACCATGAGCTTAAATAACATGACCTTCATTAGGAGAACAGATCCCAAATAGCTTTCCCTATAACCCTTGAACTTAGGGTCCTTCTGCCTCAGCCTCTCCAACAGCTGAGACTGCAGACCTGAGACTGCAGCTCACCAGTGGCTTTCACACAGTGTGTCGTGGTTCTGAGGTGCAGTGGGGTTGCTTCAGCATGCTGCCCACTTCCTTCAGGGCACTCTTGACTTAGGGATCACCTCTCGTCAGAATGTCCGCACAAAATACTGAGGGTAATGGTGCAAAGGTGGACGGAGTTACTCTGGGTCCTGGTTGCAGAGGTTTGCGGGTTCTGTCTTGATAGGCCGTGATGAGGACAACACCATGCAGAAGAGCACTGAGGGGCAAAGCTGCTCACCTCAGGGTGGGCAGGAGGCAGAGACAGGAAGGGGCGGGGAGCATGATCCCTTTCAAAGCTCCCACCCTCACCCATTTCCTCCAGCCAGGCCCACCTCCTAAGAGCCCCCTAGGCAGGAACTCATCAGTAGATGAATTCAGAGCACCCATGATCCCATCGCGTCTCCACAGTGCCCTCAGCTGGACATCAAGACTGCAACACAAGCCTTTTAGGGCGCTCCCTTCTGTTGTATGAGTTTTTCCTGGAACTGTTATAACAAAGATCTACTTACTAGATGGGACACCAGTGACAGCCCAAAGTACAAGTCCCCTACTAGTTCCAAAAACAATGACTTCTCCAGTGAGGGGTCGCTTGAAGGAGGATCAGTGACCTCCAGAGAGTCCCACTATTGGAAAGCCTGGCTGACATGGATGATGAATTTCCTTTCAGCTGCCCAACACCCACATTCACCTAACTGGGCTCTGTGTGATCTACACCTCCCAAGACCACGAGGCCACATGTAGTTGAACAGAACCTCGTGCAGCTGGGAGGGAGCTGTAGGAAGGAGCAGTTGGAATCTCATCCTTCTCCTGTGAGGGACGGTCAACCAGCCAGGTCTGAAGGGTCCCTTCTGGGAAGTCCAGGCCACTATGATGAAGATGACAATGACTGTCACGCTCAGAATCAGCTGTCTACAGCTTCATATTCAAATAGACCCGAGGGCTAATTGTCATGTCCCCTTTGAAAACAGAATCCTGATTTTATTCACTATGTGTTGCATATTGCTAAAAATATGGAACACCAGCCTTGTTTGCAGCCGGAGGGCCAGTGGCATCTGAGTGGAAGTCACCAGAGGAGGACCTTGGGAAAGCCCTCTGTGGAGTGTCCCCTGGAAGCTCAGCCCTCATGTTCCTTCTTTCTGCCTAGAATGCCAAGATGATGGCTGGAGCTATGGCATTCACCTTGATCCATGATTTGTCATTCAGTATGGAGGTTCCACATGTGGAACATAAGTATGGAACATATATGACATCACAATCCTGCCACACCAGAACTGAGCTGCCTTCTGCCCGCAAGGACATTCACTTTTTTAGTCTGTACTTGGGTTCCGGTGTCTTCTGCTAAAAATCAAACTCCACTGTGTGGAGGACCACACGGCGAGGAAGTCCCCTGAGGCTGTTGGGCCCACCCATGAGAAGCTGAACTCTGCTGGAGGCCACAGAAAGGAGCTAGGTCTCTCTCTGACAGGCCAGGAGGTGACAGTGCCCTGGGAGCCCCACAGAGTCTGAAAGAGGCAGCTGGGCCACACCTGGACCTTCCTCCTGTAGCCATAAAGAGAAACAAAATGAATAATTTAATGCTACTGTACTTGGGGGAATTTGTTATTCATGCTTAGCTAGCCAAGACAGAAAGGCAGGATTAGCTAGCCTGTGTCAGCAGAGAAAAGAAAGGAGGAGGTTCTGGGCCTCCGTGTCATGATGGCAAAAACTTTGTCTCACAGACTGAATGCCTACTGGGGAGTGTCTAAAATGTGATGAGCAGACACACAGTAGATGCTTGAGAAATGCACACAGTAGGCATGCCGGAAATGCACTCTTCCAGAGTGCAGTCAAGGAGAAGTGGCAAGAGAGGGAGTGTGAGCACTTGGAGCAGGTAAGGGTGAGGGAGACCTCGGCCTTCTCACAGGACAGACTCTGTCCTCAGAACCCCAGAAACCTCAACTGGCATTTCAAGAGTAAGACCAGGTGATGCCAAGTCTCCTGCCCATGGCATGTGAGATAGGCCACAGAACCAGAGGAGGCCCTGGGGGCAGGCAGCATGTGGACAGACCTGGGAGGTCTATAAGGAGAGCCATGGGACCAGCCCAGGGACAGAGTATGAGTGGGAAAGAGAGAGATGGCATCAGAGACACCTGCCGCTGTGGTTAGGGACCACACGGATGATGGTGCCGTGTGTGTGTGTGTGTGTGTGTGTGTGTGTGTGTGTGTGTGTGTGTGTGTGTGATGAGAAATCCTGGATCAGCAACACCTGAAAAATCCTTTACCTCTCTGCGATCTCATCTGGAAAGAAATGTCTGTAAAACACCTGTTGAGGTTGCTATAACAGTAAAATGAGATAATGCATGAAGATACCTCCAACAAGACAAAGCAGGATGTATGCCCACAGGTGACTGAAACCTTTGATTTATATGTCATGAGCAGCTTCTATGTAATCTTTTGTGTCATCTCTATGCCTGTATTATTTTGAAATCCTGGTGGCAGTCCCAAGTACCTCAGACCGCAGGAGAGGTATCTGCTCTGGGGACTGTTTCTCTCTGGTCATATCATGAAAAAGAATAAACCACTCAAAGAAAGCAAGCTCAGGCTGGGTGCCCTTCTGAAGCCAACTGTGGCTGCCAGATGGCATAGTGTGTCTGTCAGAGACAGCCTCGAGGATGGCCTCTGCCCATTCCCACAGAGTCCTGAAACAGGACACCTCTTGAATTGATTAACTTGTGGCCAGGGCATCATGACATCACTTGGGGTTTTGGTATCCGTCTCGCCGCTGCAGGGGGATGGGTTCTGGGTTTGAGGGCCAGGCAGGGGCTGGTAGCATGCTTGTGGGTTGGAGTCATCACGTTGCAATCAGACTCAGTCACTCACTCATGTCACTGGCATTCAGGGTCCTGACGTAGGTCCTAACCCATCTCATATGTCTGATGTCCCGTGCCAGTCACTGGAACTCGATCGAGCTCCTGAGTGGCCAGTTCTGATGTAACTTAGCTGTGGTATCTGTCATCCCGAGTCTCCAGACCAGTGAATCTTAGCTGGGGCAATTGGCCAGTTGGAGACAGTGTGGGGGTGGGGCATGTAGGTGGCATTGCTCTCCCCTGCCAGGTGGAGGCCAAGGACTTGACAGAGCAGCTTGCATGCTCAAGAGAAGGGTCACCCTAAGTACTGTGTGCCCAGAGGAGCCCCTGGCTCAGGGTTTGTTGCATGGGTACTGAGCACACTCTGGTACTTGCCACATTCTGGTCCCATTGTTCCAGGAGGAGGAGGATGGGGTGAAATGCCAAGGTCCCTTGAGGTCTCCTCACAGACTCACATTCTGGTGGAGATGATTGACTTTAAGAAGTCTAGGGGCAGGAGATGTAGTGTAATTGGTAGAATGGGGCGTCGGATCCCCTGGAACAAGAGTTACAGACAGGTGTGAGCTGCCATGTGGGTGCTGGGAGCTGAACCCAGGTCTTCTGGAAGAGCAGCTGTTGTTGGAGAGCTTCTCTCCAGGTGTAACCAAGCCCCTGCAGTCCCACAACCCACGTATAAAATGAACACACAGACACTTATATTATTTTAACTGTTTGGCCATTGGCTCAGGCCTACCATTGTCTAGCTCTTACTCTTATATTTAGCCCATTTCTATTAATCTATAAGTTGCCACATGGCTTGTGTCTTACCAGTACCTTACATCTTCCTTGTCATGGCGGCAGCTGGCAGTGTCTCTCTACCCCGGCTTCTACTTCCCACAATTCTCCTCCTCCTTGTCCCGCCTACCCTATCCTTCCTGCCTGGCTACTGGCCAATTAGCACTTTATTTATTTTAACCAATCAGAGCAACATATTTGACATACAGAACATCCCACAGCACTTCCCCTTTTCTTTTTTTCAAAAAGTAAGGTTTTAACTTTTATATAGTAAAATTTTAGATAGCAAAACAATTATTAAGCAAGAATTACAGTTACAATATTAAAGAAGATATTCTATCTTATATTTGTGAGTCTAAGGTTTTATATCTAACTTATCTTTTATCATAACTGAGAAAATTGTAACTATCTGGTCTTCAACCACATCAAAGACCTCAGAAGGATATAATATTACCTGAGAACCAGGAGAAGGGTGCAAACAACTTTGGGAGTCTTGCAAGGGTAGACAGAGACAGCTGGCAGCCTGGACAGTCACCTAATGTTTCTCAGCATCATTGGTGCATTCAAATTGGCTACAAGCCTAGAGTATCTGGCAGACCATTTTCAGAAGCAGGAATTCTGAAAGACCATCTTACCCTGTCTTGGCAGAGTACAGTGGTTGCTTTCCTTGTATCCCACTTGTCCAGAAAGGACAGCATTCGTACTGTCAGCAGTTGAGGCAAGGGCAGTTCTTTGCCCAGTAGGCCATTTTGGGCCAAGAAGACAAACTTCCAAATGGATATGTCTTAGAAGCCCAACATTTTCTTGGGATCAACTGTAGACTAACAGAAATGGGTTAATTTAAGATATAAGAACTAAATAGCAAGAATCCTGCCATGGCCATACAGTTTGTAAGCAATATAAGTTTCTGTGTGTTTACTTGGTTGGGTCTGAGCATCTATGGGCCTGGAGGGTGAGAGAGATTTGTCCTGTCTGTGGGCCAGGCAGGAAAACTCTAGCTACAAGCAGCCAATGCTCTTAACTGTTAATTAAGGGCATTTTCAGTTGTTACTGAATTTGGTTGCCATCATGCATGAGAATGTTCCTGACATCAACCGCATTGAGGCTGGGACACAGTGAGGCCCTTCCATCCTGCCCACAGTGTGTCAGTGACATTGAGGCTGGGACACTGGGATGCAAAGGAAACAGCTTGGTGGAGGAGGGAAACAGATGGAGGAGGAAGGGCCCACGGCATGGAAGGCTAGCCTGGGCCTTGGGAAACCTTGAGACTTCTGCTTCTGTTGATGCTGGAAGCTTCTGGGGCTTGGGTGGAAGAGGGTCATGCCCTCAGTAACTTGAGTGACTCTGCTTCTATGTGAAAGACACACTGTGAGGGCAGGATAGCAAATGAGAGGGAGCCAGAGTTCAGATCTGAGGCACATTGAGAAACTGAGTCAGGGAATTTGCTGATGGAGAGGGTGTAAGCTCTAAGAAGGACCACTACGGAATCTCTGGTGATGCTGAAAGTCTGAGGCTCCGCTCTGTAGTGGGTTTGGAAGTGGCCCTCTACTAGATATACCCAGAGTGTGTCCCTCACACCTATAATGTGGCCTTGCTGGGAGAAAGTGCATTTTCAGCTGTTACTGAATTAAGTTCACTCTGCTCCTGGGGTGAGCTCCCCCACCAATCCAGGACAATGGCAGGAGTCCTTAATGAAGAGCAGAGGTCACATGAAAATGGGATGGAGGCGGAGTTGGTACCTTGACAAGCTGTGGACCCAAGAACCCTGCTTCACCACACTGGAGAGAAACTAGAATGAACTAACCATCCTGAGAAACCTAGTGGTCTGGGACCTCAGGACCAAACTTGTGGCCTGCAGGACGCTAAGAGAATTCTGTGGCTGTGAGTTGCTGGAGTTGTGGGTCTCTCATCTGGGCAGCCCTGGCTGGGATATTGGCTCAGAAAGATAGAGCTTGTGGTGGTTTGAATATAATTGGTCCCCATAAGCTCATACAGAGGGGCACTATTAGGAGGTGTGGCCTTGTTGGAGGAAGTATGTCACTGTGGGAGTAGGCTTTGAGGTCTCCCATGCTCAAGCTACACCCAGTGTCTCAGTTCACTTCCTGTTGCCTGAAGATCAAGATGTCGAACTCTGAGCTCCTTCTCCAGCACCATGTCTGCCTGCATACTGCTATGTCGTCCCACTATGATGATAATGGACTGAACCTCTGAAACTGTAACGGAGCCACCCCATTAAATGTTTTCCTTTACAAGAGCCGCCATGGCCATGGTGTCTCTTCACAGCAATAGAAACACTAATGAAGACAGAGCTGTTGCTGATTAAGACACAAATGAATGCAGGACAGGTTGAGAGTGGGGACAAGGGCCAGTCCTGTCCACTGAAGGGATGGGAATTAGAGAAGTGGGTGATGGATGAGCTGAAATGGTCCTTCTCCCTGGTCCTCGAGCCCTGACTTCTCAGCCTCCTCATCTGTGGTCTATGGTGCCCCCACCCTCCACCCTGACACCACCACATCCCCCATGTCCTTTTCTTTCCTGAACTTTAGCTTCTGGAAGAATCTTAATTTTATTTGCCTTGAGACATCTGTTTCCCCAATACTGAGAAACACCCATAGTCCCTAAACTACAATGAGCCCAAAGCCACAGCTTTCTGCTTTCATTTTATTTGTTATTTCATTGTTTTATTTGTGATTTTTAAACTATGAATGTTTAGAATCCAAGGCAGTACCTGGCCACTAGCTGACCCCTAGGAGTATTCACTGATGGGTTCTCAGGAGGTTGTGGGGTCAGACATGACCTTCAGCATCCTGAGCCAGTAGCTCTGCCCCTTCCCTGTACCCATGTGCTAGGAAGCTAAAGTACACTGGACTGTGACCCTGAGTCCCTAGGTCTAGGTTAGAACCTGTTGATCTGCACTGATTGTCAGGGTTAGGGTAGGGTAGGGTTAGGGTTAGTGCTGGGCTGATAGGCTATACGACCACACCTGACTTTAAGGGGTGGGGTGTTAAGGGGATTCTTCTTCCAGTTGCAATGTAGTGGTGCACACTGGGTGACCATGGGCTGCATACTGTGGTCCCCTCTCTGTGGGCACCATTTTGCATATGACTTGACCACCCCACCTGCTGCCAGCCAGATGTCAAGGTATGTGGACCCTTCTCAGATCTGGGGTCAACTAGTTGTCTGGGTCAGGGGTCAGCACACAGACCAGGTGAAGGGTCAGGGGGTCTCTTAGGTCCCTATAGCCAGACATCCTCTTTAACAATGCAGAGCTCAGTCGCTGTGACAGAGGGAAGCCACAGGTGACACTCCACCAGTGGTACACCATGTTCCAGTATAGCCTGAGTTACAGCCCCAGACTGCGGTGGGATGCGGCAGGTTCTGTCCTTCCTGGTCTAGGTAGGATACGAGAACCTGTCCCACGTGAGTGATGGCTTTCAGGGCTCAAGGCTGATGCACTTTAGCAATGCTGTGGCCCACCGCAGGAAGAGGCATCCCTGGGAGGAAGGTAAGGGGGCTCAGAGCAGGCCACACTGAGCTGAGACCCAGACACTGGAGAGGCGGTTGCAGGAAGAGTTTGTCGGTCCCAGACCTGGGTGCTGCAGACACAGGGGAGCTGGGGGAGACAGGAGAGGTTTATCCTGGGAACAAGAGTGAACCCCGAGGCTGGAGCAGCGGCTCTGGTTAAGAGAACTTGCCGCTATTCCAGAGGTCCTGAGTTAGGTTCCCAGCACCCACATCAGGTCACTTTCAACTGTCTGTGACTCTAGCTCCTGGGGATCCAACATCTCCGGACTCCTCAGACACACCTGCGTGCGCACAGTGTGTGTGTGGGGGGGGAGAATAAATCTTTTTGTTTTTCTTTAGTTTTTTGTTTTTCCGAGACAGGGTTTCTCTGTGTAGCTTTGAGCCTTTCCTGGAACTCGCTTTGAAGACCAGGCTGGCCTTGAACTCACAAAGATCCACCTGCCTCTGCCTCCCCAGTGCTGGGATTACAGGCGTGCGCCATCACCACCCTGCGCATAAATCTTTTTTTAAAGAGTAAACACAGGTGGTGAAGGAGCTGCAGGAAGGGGTCATTCAGGGCCTCTGGTCCCAGTGAGGAGTGTGTGGTGGTCTAAGTATGACAGGAGTCACCAGGGAAGGCGGGGGCGGGGTATTGGTAGGTGAATTTTCCAGAAGTTTGTAGCTGATGTGAATGGCCGATGTCATTCTATAGTAACTCACTTTCAGATTTTACCCATCACTGCTTCCAAATCGGCCGTGTTACATGTATGCATGTCATTTCAGTAAGAAAAATATCCAGGCTTCCAGAATCTTCCTTACAGGTGTGCTTCCTGTGCCGTGTGTATGTGTGTGTGTGTGTGTGTGTGTGTGTGTGTGTGTGTGTGTGTGTGTACTCTGATAACCCCCTTTCACTGTCCAGAATCTCAACCATCTTTTCTTTGAACTTGGATTCTATAATGAGGTCTGATGGGACAAGGAGGTGTGCATAGGGGTGTGAGAAAAGGGGCTTCACACTTGGCTCCACAATCCCTCATCACCCCTTTCTTGGGAGTGTGGTCTTCAGAATCCCATTTGAGTCAGGGTGTAAGGGAGGGTGGGTGCTCAGGGATGCCCACAGCCTCTGCTGGCACTCGGCTCTGAGTCTAGAAATCAGGGAACAATCCCAGAAGGGAAATCCCTTCCTCCAGCATGACTTCCCGGTCACACACTAGACACAGAACAGGACTTGGTGGGAAAGACAGCAGGGGACTCTGGGCCCATTTCTCTTGCTGCACTCTCTCGGAACTGAAGGTCAGCTGAGGTCATTTGGCGGCATTCCTTCTGTCTGGCTCTCAGCCATCCCACCAATGCGTTAGATGCTCTCCAGTTGGTTCTTAGCACCAGGGGCCTGCAACATGCAGGTAAACAGTTAAAAAAATCAACGCCAGCAATTTTCAAATTTTTAATTTTTCACTGCTGAACAACATGTAAACAGCTAGCAGGAAAGCAGGATGCCAAGTGGAGAGAACCCAGAGGAGAACAGAACAGCCAGGCCAGTGCCCTGAGCGCACACTTTGTCCCACATTGCCCAGAGGGCCCTGTGTGTTCCTCTTTCCATGGGCTGGAAAGTGATGGAGCTGATGTGTGCACACCGGAGACCCTAACAGCCAGAGCGGGGCCCAGAACAGGGCCCAAGGGTGTGGGTGGCGCTGGGCCAGGCCTGCCCCTGCCCGCTTTGCCCCAGGAAGGAGCTGCATTTGTTTGCTCCTATTCAGTTAATCTCGCTGCTGGCTGTACCAGCAATTACACCCCATATCCCAACATTTTCTTTGGCTTCTAGCCTCCTCTTGAAAGTGAAGTTTATCATGGCGGCCGGAGCTCCTGGCTGGTTCCCTGGGGTCCTGGTAGAGGTGTGCTGCATGAAGAAAGCTCGTTTTTCTGATTTTTGAAACAACCGAGCCCATTCCCTCTCTAATGTATTCTTTGTTTTTAAACACAATTTAGAAAGGGCTGGATTCTTTTCCCTGGCAGAGGATTCCCGTGGGCCCAGCTAACATCCTGGCACCTTGCCTCCAGGTGGCCCTGGGTGGCTCAGCATTTCCCACAATCCCCAGCTCTCCTCCTCTAAGGGTTCTTCACCTTCCACCTTTGGAAGCTGATGGGTGGGGACAGTACCAGGCACCCAGGATGGCTTTTCCAGCCACCCAGCAGCTCACTACAGCACCTGCCAGAGCTCCAGGCCTGAGGAAGGCCTCAGTGATTAGTAGGAAAGGAGATGAAAGGGACTCAGGGTGGGAGGAACAGCTTGTCACATGGATGGTGTCACTTTCTGGGGTGCCAGTGGGAAAGGGAGAGGGCTGGTGGACTTCCTGAGAGCCCTTTTCCAGACTTCATTCAGTGTGGGCATTAGCACGCTGGCCAGGGGAGGGTGGGCCTCTCTACTATGAGTTTGAACCCCAGCTCAGCTGTTGACTTCCCCGAGCCTCAGTTTTCCTCCCTGTAAATGGGGTTCATAGGAGACTGTGGATGCAAACATACACACCTAAATGATGTAAAAAAGCATCAAGTCCTGAACCCGGACATGCTCAACCCAGTTGGAACCCTGGAAACTGGAGGCCCTCGGGTGGCCATAGGGACCTCTGACATGACGCACATGTCACACGTCATGGTGCTCACAGGACAAGGCAAGTCCTGGGCCTCTGAGTATGACCAACTGTGGCAGCACTGGTTTTGGCCGAGGCAGCTCCACAGTGGAGAAGCAGAGCGGGCGCATGTGTGAAGGACCAGGGCTGCACAGCCGCAGAGCAGTGGCCGCTCCTTTGTCGCGGACCTTGGTAAGGAAGCAGTGCCAGGTGTCTTGAGTTGGAACAGGGGCCCTGCTGAGTCATCTGGGCCCTGTTCCCGAGAACTCCCAGGCTCAGCAGCTCTTAGGAGGCTCTCGCCCTAGGCTGTGCCTCAGGTCTCCATCAGCAATCCTGATTCAGGCTTGTGACGTCACAGGAAAGCTGTTCCAGAGGTCTGTGGTGTGCGCAGGACAGCCACAAATCAGGGGGCTATTTTTAACCAGGAGGGAGAGGGGTAGGGGGTTAGCCTGGTGGTCTGCAGAGCTGGAAAAGCTGTGGCATCATCTCCCCTTTCCTGGCCTTGTAAGGGTTTCATGATACAGGCAAAAAAAGTGGGGATTGGATGATAGCTCCTTGGGGAAGAATGCTTGCTGTGCAAGGTAGAGGTCCTGAGTTCAAATCCCCAGTACACACGTAGAAAGCTGGTCGTGCCTAGAACTCCAGTACCGTGAAGGATACAGAAAGGAGGGTGGCTTGAATTTCCAGGTTCAGAGAAAGGGTCTCTCTCTCTCTCTCTCTCTCTCTCTCTCTCTCTCTCTCTCTCTCTCCTCTCTTTTCCCTCTCCCCTCTCCCTCTATCTCTATCTCTGTCTCTGTCTCTCTCTCATCTGTCTCTACCTCCCAGAATGGTCTGCAGCATCTATCCCATTGGTCAAAACATGGTCACGCGGACACATCCAGAGGCAGATGAAGCAGGTGGCTTCCCTCACACGCCACTGTGCTGCCTTACACTGACCGTGACAATTCTGTCACTCAAAAGAGAGGGAGGGAATGGTGTGTGGAAACAAGTCACCACCTCTGCCCCAGGGCATAGAGGGGGAGGAAATGGAGAACTCTGTTAGACAGGGGCTCGTAAGGAAGAGCGAGCAGTCTCCCCTGGTGCAAGAGATACACAAGTGCCATCTCCCACCTGCCACATCTCTAATGGCACACCCAAGGTACAGTTCATTCCAGGTCACAGCACCCTCAATCAAAAAGCTCCATCTTGCTGGGCGTGATGAGGCATTTGCCATTAATTGCAGCACTCGGGAATCAGAGGCAGGCAGAGTTCTATGAGTTTGAGGCCAGCCTGGGCTACACAGGGAGTTCTAGGACAGCCAGGGCTACAAAATGAGATATCCTGCCTCCAAACAAACAAAACACCACCAACTGTATCTCCCCAGGGGTTCTCCGAAGGCTTTGCTTCCATGAGAAGGGGTGACCAAGAGGTGCCTGGGTCCTTGTCATCATGGCTTAGTCCCCTCCCTTTGCACAGGCGGATGGTGTGGTCTGAAAGTGAAGCATCAGTCCCTCACAGGCTCGAGTGTCGAATCCTTTATGTCCTGGTGGCAATGCTGTGGGGAAGGTTGTGGGAATCAGGAGCGAGTGGGAGCTTTTGGACGGTGCTCCAGTCCTGCTTCTGGCCGGTCAGTGAGTGAGACACAGCCCGCACTGGGCTGTTGTGAACCACGGCCTGAGCCTTCTGAATCTGGGAGCCAAAGGGACCCTTCCTGTCTTAAATGGGTTTTGTCAGCATTTGGCCACAGCAAAGGGAAAACCAAGTAACACAGCAGACAATGTCCCTCTGGGTGAGAGAAGCAAGCGTTTTGTTCATCTTCTTTGCTCGGGAAGGCTGTCTCCCCGGCCTGCCTGCACGCTCTCTGCCCTGCACACCTTGGTGGACAGTGTTCCTGTCCTGTGCACACTGTTCCCAATTTTCTCTGCGCTTTCAGGGAGGGCAGAAGGAGGAGACAACATCGCTTACAGACGCAGACCATTGATTCCCTTATTGTAAATACACCCCGTAAGGCAGCTGGAGGGTACGAATGTCCCAGCACGGAAGGAGCAAAGCAGATGGACAATTTGAATTCTTGCTCTGGAATGGCCATGATCATTTTTGGAAAAGAAGAAAAAAACCCGCAAAAGCGAAGCCTTCGTTCTAGCGTGTATCTCAAGGAGGGTTTGGGAGACAAAACAAGAACAGGTTGTCATGCAAAAGGAGCAGTTCTTGAAAATGAGAAAAATAATCACCTTAGAATTTGTCAGTGAAAATGAAAACAGATGGTGATAAATTAGACACCTGGAAGAGGAAGGTGAATCTCAGAGTAGAGAATGAGCAAGTCTGACTGGGAAAGCAGAAAGGTTGAGACAGATGACGAACCCAGGAGTCCCAACCTTAGGATGATGAGAAGTTGCAGAGGAAGAATCCAGGGAGCTGATCAAAGACATGAATACTCACACGTGCACACACATGTATACACATATGCTCATGTGTTCTCACATGCACACACAAATACTTGTACATGCATATATGTAAGTACATGAACACACTATGATATAGCTGGACTCCTCTGCTTTCTTTTCTACCTGCTGCCAATTGTGACTCAGCAAGAGTATGGAGTGGAGAGCCCACTCCCCGCATCTGGAGGCAATCCTGTCATATGTGGTCGGCTATACCGGGCTGAAAATCAGCCTCTGACTGGACTTGTCTCAACTCAATGCCAGAAAACAAAGATGCAGCTTCCATGCTCTGAGGAGAAAGTATTTTCTGAGGGTTCTTACCAGAGCAAAATAATGGTGCTCTGTTCAGACAATGAAGAATCTGAAAATTCACATGCCATATATTCTGTGAGAGAGCTCCCCAAGCATGTGTGCTTACGGCCCCGAAAGCTGTCTTGGAAGGAGAGTGGCAGAGGCCAGTGACCATGCTATGGGTGGTGACTCCATGGGAGAGGTGGCAGATGCGGACTGGAGCTCAGTTGCCTTCCTGCGCTGCAGGCGAGGAGCCAGGGCCACGTTTCCTCCTGTGGGTCCATTCTCACCCACATTCATCCATGAATACTGTTTCTCTGGCCATTTATGCAACTTTTGGTTGTCAGTTTTTGAGAGTCAGTCTACGGACACATCAAAGGTTTAGTTCTGTGTTCCGGGACAGCACAGTGAGAGGCACAGCTGATCGAAGGTCTATTTACTCCTTGTATCCGAGGCTCTGTTCTAAGAACCCAAAAACCTCTGGCTTCTGTGAGCATGTGCTCACATGCAATGCATCTCACACACACACACATCACACACACACATACATACAAAGAATGTATTGTTTCTCTTTATTATTAGATATTTTGTGCATATGTGTGTTATTGTTATCATTTTAGGAAACAGTTCTTCTTTCAAAATCAAATATTAATTATACATGTGCCGTGAGCCCTCTGGGCAACTCCAAGTTGGAACTGAGGACTCTGGCAAGGGTATTGTGGTAAGGTGGCATGAAGTCTGGAGTCACCTCTGCCGGCTGCTTAGTCTGCCTGGCAAGGAGCCCTTGCAGTGGAGAACCCTGGCTGATATGGTGTCACAAAAGCATCAGAGGATGCCTGGGCAGAGCCTGGGTTTGCTTGTCCCCTCCCAGGGTGAGGGGATGGGGGAGTGGGCCTGAAGATTGAGGATTCACAGACAATGACCATTGCTGACAACTGTAGATCCACGGGGGTGGGGGTTGACCTCCAGGTCTCTAAACACATCCCGGAGATCTGGGTTTTTTTCCCACACTCCCACTTTGGCTCTTCCCTTGGTCTGCAATCCTCCTGTCTCCTGGCACCTGGAGTTCTGGCTGTCACCCCTGCTGCCTGCCCTGCCTGGAGTCCCAGTGAAGCTCCCTCAGCATCTCTGTGGTCCTCTTCATGAGTCATGCTGAGCCGCCTTCGCTATCTGGGGAACCCAAGATCCTCCCCCTAATTCACTCCAGCTGTGCGTCTGTAAGGCTGAGGTCATCCACTCTGGCATAGGAGGAAAGCCCGGCTTGTTGTGTCTTTGTTTCATTCAAATGGCTGGGATGGTGACTCACCCCGCTTCTCTCTCTAAACCAGGCCACCGTCCGTCCGGGAGTTGTGTTTTTGATTAGACATTGACCTCAAAACTATGCTCACATCACTTTGGAAACATCCTCCAACACCACAGAGCTCAGCTCTGGTGGGGAAGGATAGTGAGGGGATCTTAGCCAGGGCAGGGGGTGTGCTCCACCACTGCCTGGGACACAGTCCTTCTGAACTTGACAGAGACTGCTGGCCTGAATAAGAGTATGGACGTCGTCCTTGTCATGCCTTGGGGTACAGAAGTGATCCAGGCCAGCGTAGGACACAATGATGGTGGTGGTGAAGGTAATGATAATGATGAGGATGGTGGTGGCAATAATGACAAAGATGATAATGATGACAATCATCCTTATCATCTCCATCATTATCAGCATTGTGCTCATCATCACCAAGTGCCCACTCTGGGCCACACAGTCCCTAATCTTACTCTAACGGCTCCTGGAGTTGCCACTGGAATTGGAGTTAGGAGTGGTTACATCAAGTCCACTCAGGAGCCACATTCAGTCCTAAGCAGAAGATGTGAACCCATGGAGGATAGAGAGAGTGCGTGGAGGTTGTGAACAGGCATGTGAGTTGGGTATGTTCTTGGGAAGAGGTAGCAGGTGGTGGGCAGCTGGCCACATGGAAAGGAGAATATAAAGGTGTAGTTTGTGGAAAGTGTCATTATCTGGGTCCCAGCTACAGCTTGACTATAGCTGACTGTGAGTGAGCAGATGGGGTTAGCAGGGATCAACAGTGTCCCAAGACCCACAGACCATGGTAGATGGTACATTCCATCTTGAGATAGACATGGAGCATCCATTCGGGTGATGAGGGTTGGGAGCCAGGGGCCCTTCACAGGGGATCAGAGCTCCAGTGCACAGGGTAGGGGGTCAGTATCCCATTTGGCAGAAGTACACATTAATCAGGGACCTGAGGAGATGAGGTCAAGAAAGGTGGCTTTGATGGCCATGTCTGTAGGGAGTGTGGCATCTGGTGTCTGCTGTCTGAGTGGTGGTTTCTCCAGCCAGGCAGGACTCAGCTGCCCCTGCTTAGCCAGAGCCTGCCAGGGGATGGTTTCTCATAGCACCCGTGACTTGCAATCCTCTGTGAGGTGTGTGGGTGTTGACAAACTACCTGTGGTTGGCCAAAGCACAGGTTAGGGACCCCTCCATTTGAAAATAGAAAATCCAAAATGTCCCCAAACCAGAATCACTGTGCAGTTCATCCTTGTGGAAAATCCTGTAGCATAAAATTTTTACACACAAAGGTACAAAAAATGCTCACTGCAAATTCCCTTCAGGTTGGGTATGCAAGTGTGCAAGAAACATATACACTTTAGGCTTATACTGAAGCCCCCTTCCCAAGAGATCTCATTATGAATATGCAAATATCCAGATCCCTAGTGGATAGTGAAGATAAGGGATACTCAATGTGTGTTCATTTCAGGGTTGCCATTACAAGCCCCAAAAACCAAGGTGCCTAAGATTCTCCCTGCTGGAGGCCAGGAGCCCAAAATCAAGGTGTCCCAAACCATGCTCCCTTCACAGGAGAATGCTTCCTTTAGCCTCTCCTCCCCACCCCTCCCCCTGTCTCTCTTTAGCATTACATAGAGATGGATTTCAGGGAGGGCCTCCAGGGAGCTAGGCAAACACTTTACCACTTAAGCTACAGAAGCCCTCCTTTCATTCTTTATTTTGAAACAGGTTTCCCTGGCTGGCCTTGAACTCACAGTGTCAGAGGCACTGCCATGAGAGCCTGCATCACCAGGCCTGGCCCTCACTAGCTTGTGGCTATGGAGCTCCTGTCTCCACCTCTGTCTGTGCCCCCCTCTTCTCATAGGGGGCCACTTGTGGGATTTAGTTTGCCTGAATGATCCAGGACGGCCTTCCCCGAGATCATTGACTACATGTAGGTCCCAAGTGAGTGTGGGGATCAGGGGAGTCATCATCATCCAACCCACTTCATCAGGTACTGTGCATTCTCCTTCTAAGTGGGGGCTTCCTGAGAACAGCACCTGTGTTCATTTATTCAGTCATCATTCATCTATCCACCTTTATTCACTCATCCATTCATCCTCACTCACCATCCATTCATACATTTATCACCATTCATTCACTTTCACTCATTTGTCTGTCTTCACTCATCCATTCATTTATCTTCACTCACACATTCATTCTACACTGATGGAACCTCCATAATTTCCCATGCACAGTGGGAGGTTCTGGGGGGAGATGAGCCTCAATGCAGATGAGGCATAGAGGAGCCAGAGCAGTGGGGTGGCCTCCAGTGGGGGGAGGGCAGAGTCCTGCTTTCTGAGGAGGTGACAGACAGGCTGCATCCCGAGGACTGAACAGGAGCAGCCATGGTAACAGTCGGTCCTGTGCATTTTCATTTCTCTGTGCTGGTGCCTCATACGGGGCTCACACAAGATGTGGGCACAGGTGTCCCGCACCGCACTCCCCGTAGGGCCTGGATGAAGTAGGCAGGAACAACAGAACAGAGATGGGTGGACAGTGGCTATTTGGATACCTTTTGCCCCTATCTAAGGGGCTGTCCCTCCTCAGTTGTGAATCCCTGTTACCGAGAGAGATCTAGAGGCACCGGATCAAAGCATCTATGCCCTTTAAAACAACATGAAAATGTAGAAGTTTTAACACAGATTTTAAATTTTTAATTGTTTGTAAAGAGAAGGAAAGAGAAAGAAAAAAAAACCCACTGTGTAAAATAAATAAAGGAAGGAAGGAAGGAAGGAAGGAAGGAAGGAAGGAAGGAAGGAAGGAAGAAAGCCTGTGAGGCCAGAGCAGGCTAGGTAGGGTCAATTCACAGCCTTTGGGGCAGCAGAGGGGGTGTGGGTGTGAGGGGTTTAGGGGTGCTCTAGGGAGAGGGAACTGGGGGGATAGAGGCTGGGGTGATGGTTGAGAAACAAGGCTCTGGTGAGTGTGATGTCAGGCACGGCAGGCTCACTGGAAGGTTGATGCTGGGGAGTAGTGACAAGCTGCAGCCCTGTGGCTGCATTCCTGGTGCACCAGGAGCAGTTCTAGTGTCCCCACAGAGTCTTCCACAGCCCTCTGTCTCACCTCTGGCTTCAATGCCATTTCTTCACCAAGTTTCTCGGGACCCCTCACTCCACCAAGATGGGACTGCAGCTCTCAGAACAGCTTAGTATTTTGTTTTCTTTCCTTTGTGTGTTCCTTTACTGAACATATATTTGCAGAGTGCCTGATCTGTGACCCATAGGGCAGGGTGGGGGACTGATGGTGTCTGGGGACAGAGCAGGAAGCAACTTGGGGCTTGAGAGACAGGGCTTTGCACATCTCTGCTTGTGTCTCCAGCTCGATCCTCTAGGGGGCAGTGGGACTCCACTGGAAGCCTTCCTCCAGCTTCCCAGAGGCCGGTTGTCGCATCTCATCTTAGAATGGAACCTCCAAGTTCAAGTTTGGCATGAAAGGAACTGTCAGCACATGCCGGGTAGCTGGGCCCCAGGGATGTGTCTCCCACACTGGTGTGTGTGGAAGCTTCCTAGGAGGCAGCTCTGCTGTCACTGGATCACAAAGCCTGCCATTAAACTCACTTGGGTACACTGGTGTCCCCACAGACACAGGCTCTCCCCACAGCTGAGCCGGAAGAGAGGCAGGCTTCTAAGGTCATGAAAGGCTCTAGCAGTCCAAGTGTGGTGAGCATGGCTCTGGCAGGCCTTTCCCTTCCCCCCCCATTCCCTCTGCCTTGCTAAAAACCGTTAGATTACATTCCGAAAGCTAGCCACCAAGGTCTACTCTCTTATTTGGCCACTTCCTCCTCCTGAGGCTGACCACCAAGGTCCAGCTATCTAAGTATTGAAGTCCAGCAACTAAAAGCCGCTTTGAGCTGGGTGTAATGGCATACAGTTTTCTTTAATCCCAGTACTCGGGAAGTGGAGGCAGGTGGATCTCTCTGAGTTTGAGGCCAGCCTGGTCTACAGAGCTACTTCCAGGTCAGTTAGAGCTGTTACACGGAGAAATGCTGTCTTAAAAACAAAAACAAAAACAAAACCCTGATTAAATTAAACATGCCCAATTAAAATTAAACACCTCATCCTAACACGGGGGTTCCCTGTTTACCTTTACAAACCGCCATTTGCCTGTGTGCACCCTCAGTCTCCCTCTATCCAGAGGCCATCCTTTGTCCTCAGGGACAAATACCCCTTCCCCTCCCCCTCTCTCTGTCTCTTTGGCCTTCTCCTTCTCCCTCTGTCTCCTGTCTTTGTCCCTTATCCCTGCCCTCTGTCCCTCTGGGGCAAATAACTCTCCTTGGTTCCGAGAACTTGGTCTTGGGGTGTCTTGTGCTAATGCCTGTCCTTGCGTTCTGCCAGAGGCAGGTATTAAGAGGTCCCCCAAAACCAAATCCCCTTGACCTGTTTGTCTAACCTGCTCCATCCCCTAGGACTTTTTTGAGGGGGAGGGCTACTGGAGATGTAGCCTAGGACCTGGCCTGTGCTAAGTAAGTACTTTACCACTGAGTTATTCTTATTCCTTTTTATTTTGAGACAGGGTCTCACTAAGTTTCTCATGATGGCCTTGAACTCATTCTGTCGCTCAGGACGGCTTTGAACTTTCAATCCTCTTGCCTTAGCCTCTGAGGTTCTGGGATGACAGGGGTATGCCTCCACACGCAGCTTCCTCCTCCTAGTTCCTTTGTAGTTATAAAGATGGCCCCTGGTGTGCTTCAGGTAGACCTTAAGATGCCTGCGACTCCCAGCCAACCCCCCCCCCCCATGGCTCTACATTCCCCAGTGTGGTCAGGTTGAAGAGGTGGCCCAGCAAATGTGGTGATACTTCCCAGCTAGCTGTATGGTCATGGGCCGTGTCCCCAGAGCCACCTGCTCACCTGAATGGTGACAAAGGCATCTTCTTCAGGCTTCTATAAGCCTCAGTGATAGGCTCCTGGACCAGGCAGAGCCTGGTGCCAACTGTACCCCACCCCCACCCCTGCTACCCTTTCTTCATGGCACCTGCTGCTCATCTCTGTGCCTCCCTGTACCTCCTGTGTGCAGAGACTAGCCTCACAGCTTCTTCAAAACACCTGCTCTCGGCCCCTGGATATAATTGGTCAGTATCTGTGGTATGCATGAATAGATGCATCTGGGCTTGCACTGTCATTTTCTGAGCCCCAGTTTCCCGAATTGTACATGGGGCTCTTGCTATTAACAGTCTCAGATGGAGCTGGTGGCACAGGTCTGCCATCCAGACACTTGTAAGGTTGAGGCAAGTTCAAGGCCTGGCTGAGACATAGAGTAAGGTCAAGGTTGGCCTTGGCAATTTATAGAGACCATCTCTTAAAATTGTGAGTACAGCTGGGCAGTGGTGGTGCACGCCTTTAATCCCAGCACTCTGGAGTCAGAGTCAGGTGGATCTCTGAGTTCGAGGCCAGCCTGGTCTACAGAGCAAGTTCCAGGACAGCCAGGGCTATTCAGAAAAACCCTGTCTGGAACATCCCCTCCCCCAGGAAGAAAAGCACAAATGGTTCTGGGGAGGTCGTTCACTGCTGGAGGCCCAGGGTTCAACCCCTAGCATCAAAAAAATCATTTCTCCTCAGAGGTAGGTTGAATGAGCGATCTGAGCATGCATGGGCCAGATGCATCTAGATTGTTGCAGATCCCCCTGCAGGTGAAGCTCACAGTTAAAATCCGCTTTAGAACACCATCAGAAGAGCTACCCCCCACCCCCCCCCCACCCCGCTCCGATGCAGTGTGAGCTGTAGGGCAACCAGCTGACAGTTGTTACAGATTCAAGCTTGGAGGACTGCAGTTCATCTGGACGTCCACTCTCATGCACGAGCTTCCCAGGATGGGTCATGGGGGCAGGTCTCCTCCAGTGTGCCCGGTAATACAAGATTTGGACTGCCCCAGGTGTTCTGAGTCAATCAGCAGGGCTGTAAGACTGCAGGGGAGAGGTGGCCCTGGCTGGTGATAGGCCCCCTGGGATGGCTAAGATGAGGCCTCCTGACCACACAGGTGGAGATGCCGACTTCTGCTTTATTTATATCTCACCAGCTAGTGGATTGTGGTCAGGTGATGTCTCACCTGCCAGCCTCAGTTTCCTACTAAGTGGATGTACTACCTACGTCTTCTTCCTAGAGCCAGTGTGAGGACACTGTCAGCAAGGCCACAGGGAGTTAAGTAGAGGACTTACCCGTTGGAGCATGGTAGCATTCCCCCGCCCCACCGCTCCCCTACACACACCCAAGAGACATCCATACCCTCCCGTCTGAACTCATGAGCTGATGGACACTCCAGACCTCAAGGTCTGAGTGGTCTGTGGCTGTGAGTGCAAGACTTACTGGAGAGCCTGACTGTCCCTCCCTTACAAACTGGGGTCAGCTTCAGACCTGCCAATGGGGCTGTGGCTCACAGCATGCTGGTCCTCTGTGACATCTGGTTTGACATTACATGGTGTCTCCAACATTAGTCCTGAGTACATCCTTCTCCAAATGGTCAATATAGATCAAGCACCCTGGATGAGACTGTCTCTGCTGTTAGTTTTTAAAGTAAACATATAAAGTAATGGGTTTCGTTACAGTGTTTTCCACCTATGCATGTCATTATAGTTTGCTCTCCCTCCCCTCCCCCACCGCTCCCCCACCCCTCCTTTGTGGTCATCGGTATCTTAAACAGTCTGAGAAGGTCCTGCTTGGGGGTCGGGAGCTGCTTTGAGCCCATTCCTTCCAAAGACAATTGATCCACAAACTTGTTCCCTTAAATATCCCTGTGTGTGTGTGTGGTAAGACAACCAATCCAATTAAATATTAATATTTGTGCAACTGTTGGGGAGACTGGGGGCTGGAGCAGAGCCTCAGCTGGTAAAGTGCTTGCCTGGCATGCATGAAGCCCTGAGTTTGCTCCCTAGCACCACACAGTTGTGGTGCTACCTACCCATCTACAATCCCAGAAAGCAAAAGGATCCATCCTTAGCTACATAGTGAGTTTGAGGCCAGCCTGGGCTATGAGACACTAGCTCAAAAAGAAAAAAAAAAAGGGAATGAGAGGTGGGGCACTGGGGCATGTGGGCATGGCAGCATGTGGTGGAGATTTGCACGAAGGCAACAAGGCAGTTAAGGGGATTACAACCCGCTCTGCTTTTGAAGGCAGAAGTAGCTGCTCGCTTGTCTTCTGAGGAGGTGAGAGGGTTGGGGAAGAGAGGAGGGCTCATCAGGCAGACTGTTTCATGGCAGCATGTTCCTTATAGGATACAAGGTGGTGACCAGGAGGGGGTGGGGCAAAGTGGGGTTGGGGAGGGGAGGGAAGAGCCTCCAGAAGACTCCAGAGCGGAGGGAAGAGAGGAGTGGTCTGTAGTTTTGCAGCATGGACAGGAATTCACAGGTTGATGCTTCTCTGTAGCTTCCAGGGATTCAGGCAGGAAGGGGCAGTGCTCTGGGAGATTTAAGCGGTGGGGGTCACGTGACAATCATGAAGCCTGCAGTTTCTTCCAAGAGACATAGAAGTTCAGGGAAGCAGTGGGGTCAGAACGGTGGAGGGTCAGCATCACTGGCCCCAAGGGTGTGTGGTGACTGGATTGGATGGTGGAGAGAACAGTCAGGAGGTAGAGCTCTAAATGGCAGCCTGAGGTCAGTGCTCACGTGTTCAGGATGCTGTCACCTGGGACCTTGTTGGAAACAAAAATCTTCTGGCCTCTCCGGACTTTCTGCTGACTTTGGAAGCTCTGGGTAGTATATCCTATGAAGACTCCAAGGTGACTGTGGTGCACAGTGAATTGGGAGACTCCTGTGTAGTCTGGCTGACATCAGAGCATAGGCATTCTGGATAAGAGGAAGATGAGAAATGGAAAGTCGGGGTGTGGGAGGGACCCCTCTGATGGAATCACCAAGCATCAAGCAAGAACAGAGCTGGAGAAAGGACCCACATGAGAATCACTGGGAAATAAGAACCGTGGCCTGGTGAGAACAGCCTGCAGTCCAGAATGGGAGACAACCACCCCTCAGTGCCCTAGCAACCCTGGACCACTTCTGAGCTGGCAGAGACCACTCCCCCACCCAAAGATGTCCCCCATAGTCCCTGAAACCTGTGGACTGGCACCTTCCATATCTAAGGATAGTGTGATTACTGATCACAGGTGAGTTGGAGATGGTACCCAGGCTGCCCAGGTGTGCCCTGTGTGTCATAAGACCACATCAGCAAAGGAAGTTCTGTGAAGACCAGCTAGCAGGGTGCAGTGCTGGCTTAGAAGATGGAGTAGGCTGAGATCCCTGCCCTGGGGGCAGCTGTAATATATCCTAAGAAGCTGGAAAAAGCAGGACAGAGTTCTCCCTGGAGGCTCCAGGAGGACCCCAACCTGCTGACCATCCCTGAGAACCCCACTTTGGACTTTTGATCTCCGCACTTGCATGACTGTAAATTTTCGATGCTTTAAATACTAAGTTTTCTACAATTGTCCCTGAGGTCTGTACGGATGCAGTGGGGATAGGGGTGGGGTTGGCTTGGGAGCTGGTGGGCTTCGGTTACAGAGAGGAGAGTGTGGTCTTGTTTACCATGGGCAGGAGACAAAAGGTAGCGTTTTAGGAGAGGAGAGGTGCAGATAGTGGGAACTAAGGGGCTCATGGAAGCCAGAAAGGGGAACTTACAGGCCACTATAAATAGAATAAAAAGCAAAGAAACGGGGTGAGGCTGTGAGCCGTGGGAGGTGGGAGGTCACGACAGCCAGGATCTCACGTTTTGGCTCTTAAAAGACATCCCAACCTAGTCTTGGCAGGTTGGGCCTCAGGAAGGGCAGGGGTCATGCAGAAAACCCTGTGGTGCTCCAAGGCCACTGGGCCCATCTGCGGCAAGTGGAGGATGAATGGGAGCCAGGTAGCTGGGAGTCCCTGGAGGTTTTAAGGCCATATGCCTTGTTCTAATGTGGCCTGCAGTGGGCGCTGCGGAGTCCCCACAGCAGCCTCATTTCTCACCTTATTGAGCGAGCGAGGGAGCGAGCATCCTCCTTGGGGAAAGTTCCAGTCTCACCATTTGCCTAGTAAACAGCAACTGGCGGCCTGCCCTTCGTTTACCTGTCCCCTAGGAGCCATCGAACTACAGCAGAGAGAGCTTTACAGGCAGGAGGGCCACAGGTGACTGCAGGCTGCCAGGAGCAGATGACAGCTTGGCAGCTTGGGGACCCGAGGGAGTCATGTCATTACTGCTTTCTGCAGTGAAGGGAGCTGGCTCTTGCCAGAAAACAACCGCTGTGTAACCAGAAATGAATACACCAAGCCCCGTGGGGTTGGGAGAAGGCCTCTCTTGAGTCCACTGTTTGGTTTTGAAAAATGAGTTAAATATTAGGAAGTGATTAATTTTCCTGAGGCTGTCTGCCTCTTGTGCCTGTCAAAGCAGGTTGTGCCTGTTCATTCACACACCCCATCCCCCCAGGTCCTACTGTGTGCTGGGCTTGGGGATATAGGCCTGAGCCAAGGCAAGCATTGTCCTCCGCTCCTGGGACCCACAGGTGAGACCATTGACACCGGTAGTTTCCACGCACGGTGGGCATCACGTGGCACCTGGGGTCAGGCAGAAGAAGCAGGTCTTCATAAGCGCTTCTGGAATTAGGAGGTGAGGGCTCCCGGTACTAAGAAAGCAGAAACTAGGAGATGGTGTGGTCTGAGAGTAAGGGAGCAGCGCTGTGTGTGTGGAGATGGGAGGCAGGGAAGGTGGCTGAACATGTCGTCTGGAATCCGATCTAAATGCTGAGAGCCACTGGGGTGCTTTGCCTAGGGGCAGAATAGGGTGTGAGGTAACAGTCTGGCTCTGCTGTGTGCAGGGAGGGTGGGAAATGTCAGGGGAACTCAAGGAGCCACCCTGTCATCCCGGCAGATGAGGGAAGGCCAATGGACACAAAGGGGGAGGTAACAAACACTTCAGAGACAGGTCACAGAACTTGCTGATGTGTGGGAAATGGGGCGTCGGGGGGGGGGGGGGGACTCTGAGCGACTGCCACATCATTCCTTAAGCAACTGTGGAGATGGTGTTGCTGCAGGCTGGGTCAAGACTGGGAATCGGGGAATCTCGGGCCTGTTAACTAGAAATGCCTTGTGGTTGGCATAGTGAAGTCACACAGATGTACTAACATCTGGAATCTGTGAAAGGGGTCTGTGCAGCCCTGTCCAAGGTGGTCCTGGGAAGCCTGGCCTTGTGTGGCCTCGTTTTTATTAGGAGCAATGGCTATGAAATAGAATCTCATGTGCCTCTTCTGCTCCTGGTGAGCCCTTGAGGGAACTCGGCAAATTTGTCATAGAGGCTATGGTTTGCTGTTGCTCCCTGAAACCTGGCTGAGGACCAGATAGTGTGGCCCCAGCAGTACATCTGATGGTCAGGAAGCACTGTGCAATTTCACAGTATAAAATTTGTGGGAAGAAGGCATTCTTGGAGAGGCTGGAGCAGGGCAGCCTCCTTGGCAGTCTCTCCAGGTGGGGCCATCTACACATATCTCCACTTCCGAGCATTACCAGGAGGTGGGCTGAGAGAGCAGCCTTCTGGGAGGAAAGTTTTGTCTCAGCTTATTCATGTTTGTACCACAAAATGTCATGAGGGTTACAGGTCAGTCCCTCTGCCTCACCAGGGCTGTGGCTTTAACTTTCATTTACCAATGATTCTTGTGGTTCTCGAGACTCAAGCTTGGCTCTGGGCTTCCCTCTGGTTTATGACCCCAAAGAGACTGCGCCGGTGTCTGTCCCGGTGTCTGCGCTAAGTTTTCTTAAGTCTCCACTTGTTACCAACCCAGAGTTATGCTTCTCCCCACTGTAAAACTGCACCCAGATGCTACATGTAGCAAGGGACCTTTGCAGACTGCTGTCACCCCAGTGTGTCCTAGTGTGTACTTGACATTTGGGGATTTTTGAAAAGTAGATCGACTCATTTCTGGCTCTTATGGTCTAGTTGAAAAAAACAAGCCCAAACCTCTATTATGTTTTTCCGGACCTCACAGTAGATGATGTCCTAGCAGGAGCTCAAAACTCAACACTGAAGCCCAAAGTCTGTTCAGCAATGCTACAGGGAACCGATAGCAAATATAAGCCAGGATCTATCAAGTTCCCAGTACCTGGGAATCGGCCACTATTGTCAGTATTTTGTATCAGGAAAAATGAAAGAATGGGCCAGATTTATGTTTGCCAAGTGAAGTTTGCATGGAGATTGTTAGGTTTTGAACCCAGAACAAATGGCTAACTGAGGTGCCTATTTAACATATCAAACTGGGAGGATTTGGCTACCAGGTTCTCCTAGCATCCTTACAGGGTGTGACTGGTATACCCCAGCCCCTGCCCTCAACTTCTCCAGCCCAGGGGCTGGGCTGCCCTTCCCTATCCAAGCCAGCCCTCTTGGTTACCTGGCCCTTTTTGGTCTACCCTTTACAATCCTGGCCTCTTGTTCTGATGCTCCCTTCTCCCCTCTCCTTGCATGGCCCAGCCCCTGGTCATGTCCACTCTGGACTCTCCCAGATATCCCTGCCTCCCTTTTCATTCAGAGATGTGGAAGACAGGTCTACTTTGAATGGGTGTATAGTCTTGTCCTGTCTTTGGCTGCTGCTGCTAGTGACCTTCAGGAAAGGCATGGAAGGGCTTCAGAAGAGAGGAAAAGAAAAACAGCTTCTCACAGTTACAGCAAACGTCATAAAGGGTACAGTCAGCTTGGGACGTGTGGTGCTGGGCACATTCTGGTTGTGTGGTGTGGAGGTGGGGGGTTTCCTAATAATTCAAGCCATGTGAGTCATTCCCAAGAGTGCATTTAAGTGGCATTCTGTAGATCCCGTCTCATAGGGTTCCACAAAAGTGGAGTCCATACCAGCTACCTGGAACCATGTGCTCACCAGGAAACTTTTGGCACCTGGACCCTCTAGGTTGTAGGACTCTTTGGGGCTTGGACTCTGATCTAAGCCACTAGAGGGGCCTGAAGCCTTTCAGGGTAGGTGTTTGAAGCCACAAGGACCCATGCAAGTTCCTGTCAGGGCTGGGGACACCTGTCCACATGGACCTGCTGGTTGTAGGAATTGGAAGGAGTAGGAGTAGAGTCTAGACCATCCCAAGGGCAGATCATGGTTGGGTAGAGTGAGTCTCTGAGGCACAGGCCCCAGGACTTTAGAGCAAAGCTCTTAAGGGTAGAAGACATTCAATATTAAGATTTAAGAAATAGCAATTCCTTCCACCTCCCATGGGTGCTTTAACTCTGAAGGAGAAAAGCTGTTCTGAGGAAGAAGGCAGATAGAAAGTCCTGGAACTTTCTGGAATATATGTTTTCAGGTTTGATAAAAGGTCCCTCCTCTCTTCTCTGGTAATGCTCAAACAGAAAGGCCCCCAACCCGCATCCTACTGTTTCCAACCGACTTCAGGCACTCTGGGATTTCCTGGAAGCTGGCCTAAGGCTGACTCATAAGTCTGTTCTGCCCGTTACCCCAAACAGAGGCCGAGGAGGCAGATCTCAGCAGAGTCTTGGGTAGAGAGGGTGGTGCAAATCTGATGTGCGTCTGTCATCTTGGGCAAGTGGACAGCAGGTTTCTCCTGTGCATGAACAAAA
Source organism: Onychomys torridus (assembly GCF_903995425.1). Classification (NCBI taxonomy): domain Eukaryota; kingdom Metazoa; phylum Chordata; class Mammalia; order Rodentia; family Cricetidae; genus Onychomys; species Onychomys torridus. The sequence continues at coordinate 126,882,113 of NC_050446.1, forward strand.
CCCCTCCTTGCTATTTGAAGCCCACTTTTAAGGCTGCTCCAACCCCTCCTCCAGAGAAGCAGACACACCCAGGGAAAAAGTTGCTCTCAACTGTTTTATTGCTAAGCTGTCATCATACAAGCCGTATAAAAATACTTTACATATAGCAAAAATAAACTACATGAAACTGAAGGTTAAAATCATTTTGCATAGGAATGCGTTATATTCCGACTCCAGATAGCCGGGATTTTCCCAAACCCTGGTCTTCAGGCATCACTGGGGCAACCTCTAGGAGCTGGAGGATGTGAGACTCCCGGTAAGGGCTGAGAGGTGATGGGGAACAAGGGTCCTCTGATGTCTGGGATGCTCCCACAGAATGCTCTGGCCAACCAGAACACTGGGGCTCCTAGTCACACGGCAACAGCACCATCTGCACCCAGCCCATCTAAAGGCTGAAAGGGCAGGGACATTTATTCCCATCTGTCTCAGGGGCTGCATAGAGACAGCATTAACCCTTTGACTCCTAGGACCCGTCTGTGATCTCAGAGGGGCCTGCTCAGGGAAGCTCTGCTCTTGCCCATCACTAGAGTTAGCTGTAAACAGACTTAAGACAAGGATGGTGGCTGTATGTCAAGGCACGGGTAAATTGGTCATAGGTGAAGGTGACGTTGCCTCATTTTAGCAGCTGGCTGGATTGCAGGAGACTCTTTCGCTCTGCGGCTGGCTGGTTTGGGTCCATGAAGCTTGATGCCCAAGGTTGGGAGATGCCAGTGGTGGGGATGTGTCAGGTTCCTCAGGGGTGTCCTTCCAGCAAAGAGTTCAGGAATGCTCATCCAAGCTTGACCACCCACAGTCTGTCAATGCTGAGCACTGTGGTGCAAAAACAGACCAACCCGGCCTCCTTTTGGTTATGAGTGACAATCAAAACACATTGCTCCCGACCTCTCTGTATGACAGTGCTCAGGGTGGTGACGGATGACGGATGACCAGACCCCTGGATGTGAACCAGCTATCCCAGGTCTTGGGAGGAACCAGCTCCTCTGCCCATGGCTCCATGTGCTGGATACAAGGTGCTGTCCTTTGGATGCTGTCCACAGGGCCACCTGTGAGGACTCCATGTGGTTGCTTCTGTCACAATCAGCCTGTAGGATCTTGTCAGCCCATGAAAAGACAGGGTTCTGTGGCTTTAAATCAAAACTACCAACTAAACCCTTCATGTGCAATTCTCAGGGAAAACCCAGGCTTGAGGCTGGAGGAGTGTGTATCTTTCTCAAGCAAGAAAAAGATGCTCTTTCCTCCCAGTCCCCCTCCCTCCTGTCCTGAGGTCCTGACAGTGACCCAAGGTGTGTCTTTGGATATGTTTTTCTGGAATGAAAAAAATTCAAAAATACACCATTTCTCTTACAGAAAATCAAGATATATATGTTAAAAAAAAAACCTTAAAAAGACATCTGACCATTTATAAATATGTTCTAACTCCAACAGGAATGAGATATTTTGAGGGCAGATAAAAAGCATCAAAATCCAGGTAAGAAAATAAAATTTAATACCATACTGATCTGGGTGGATATATATACTCCCAGCAGCTGTCTTTGTACAATCAGGAAGATGTGCGGACTTTGAAGAGTTAAGTACCACATTCAGCAAGACGGAACTGTCAGAGTGCCACACCAACATCACCATGGATTTAACGAAGTCACCTTTCTGCTCCGATCCTGACCCACATGCAACACAACCACCTTCACTAATCGGGCATCTTTTTCTCACTGACTTAGATCAGACTGCATCTTCCCATTCTTAAAAAAACGGTTTAGAAGCAATTGCTCCAGGCGACGTTTCCTCCTAGCATCTGTGACTGACCAAACCTCCTTGATAGCTCTCTGCTGCTCATACACTTTCTCTGGCCTGTCTGGAAAAAAATGCCATTCTCTCCTTGGCCTTCTGGTCTATTTGTTTATCAGACGATTCCTTAGACTATCCAGATAAGGTGGTCTAAAGGGAAGGGCATGTGCTAGTATTTGCGAACACGCTTGCAAGCGTGTGCATGCGCGCGCGAGACACACACTCACACACACACACACACACACACACACACACATACACACACACGAAGGTCTGAACTACAGGAAACCCTTTTGCTGACATGGTTAGAAGATTAATGGGAAATGAGTTAGCCCCTTTTCACCCTGTAGACAATGCAACTGAACTACTCACTACAATTGCAGGAAGGCACTTGGGTAAAACATTGAGATAATCTGAGGAAGGGCCTGATTCCTCATGTGCAAAAAGTGGCTCCCAGCCAGGGCAAGTGAGAACTGATCTCTCACCAACCCTTGTCACCCTTCCCCAGAGAAGTCGGTATTACCCTAGTAAAGGGCCAGCAGGGAAGCTTGCTTTGCTTAATAGGAAGTACTTAGAATCAGAGGCTCAGTGCTAAACATTCTGGGTTCAAAAGAGAATTCTGCTCAGCTCTATGCTTGGGGTGGATGGAGGGAAACCTGGTGCTGCTGCTAGGGGAAAGAAATGCTAGATATTAGCCAAGAGGTCATACTTCTCATGCTCAAGCTGAACCCTGGGCATGGGGGCTCCATCTGAAGAGCTAGCCATAGCTGGCCCAGCTCCCAAGAAGATTTACCTTGGGATGGCCTTGACAAAGTCCGATGTAAGAAACACACGATGGATATTTAGCCACTGCGGCTTGCTACTTGGGCCCTCTGCCTAGCAGACAGAGCTGAGAAAGTCACTTAACATGCCTGCCCAGCGTGTACAGGGCACCTGTGGTGAAGGCAAGCAGCGAAAACTATGTTCGTGGCTAGGAGAGCTCTGCTGGAAGGAAAAGCACACTGCCTAGGGGAGGAAGCCTGTGGAGGACCCCAGTGAGAGGAGTGTGGAGAATCCACAGGACACCCAACCCAGCCAAGCAGGGCTGGATCACACTAAGGCACATGCTGGGGCAGATCTGCCCAAGTTACATGTGCAACACTTTGGATTCGACAGCGACTTTAAATGCATCCAGGTAAAAATCAGAACAATGGGGTGATGCCAGCACTTTCCTGCTTTGAGTTTAGGGTAGGGGGATAGTTCAACCCCTTTGTTCTGTTCAGTGGCAGTCGCGACAAACACCTGCAGGTTTTGATTGGGTTAGGTGGCAAAGACCCAGAAGGTTCTCCCAGCTCCTGGTGGAGGAGGCTCTGTCTGGGAGGAGGGTGCAGAGGAGCCTTTGGAAGCATTGTTCTCAACAGGCAGCGTGGGCTGTATCCCACTAGAGGTCTGGTGCAGGTAGCAGGGTTAGGGAGTAGCTGGCTGAGAGGGCCCAGCCTGCAGACACCTTAGTTGGCTCTTTGAAGCAGAGAAAAATAAAGCGAAGCCCCAGAAGCTGGCAAACATGTACATGTGTTATAACTTAACGCTGAGAAGTTGGAACAGGTGGCCCTGTCAGGGCAAGGCAGTTTGTTTCTGGAAAGAAAATTCAAAATAAAGCTCTACTGTGCCCCGGCTGGGGCAGAGATGATGGTCTGGTTTTGGCTCCTATAGAGATCTGGGGTTCTCAAGCCCAAAAGTTGGACTCTTGGGCATGTCCTTTTGGTTGCTCTGTCTAAACATCCTTCAGGAGAGAGAGGAGCCATATCTGTGGGCTGGGGCCGAAGTTCCCAGTTCTTTCCCCCAGTCCAGCCTCCAGGTCTCAGGCAAGCTCAGCTTCCTGGTGAGTTGAGAATGGGCTTTGGTCAGCAGGCAGTTGCTCTTCCTGGTGAAAATCCAGTCACCGTGGACATCAGCTGAGATGAGCTTAGAGAGGCAGCAGGCTCTGGCACCAGCAGCCTGCACTGCACCCACATACAGCGTTCCAGTCAGAGAAGGCGGGAGAGACAGAGGGTCCAAGGTGGAAGGTTTCTTGTGATAATGGCTGTTTCTAGGTCTGATTTCGTGGGGGAGGCCTTGAAAACTCCTTCCTGATGATTTCATTAACTGAAAAGGGAGAGAGAATCCGGTTAGACGCCGCTTTCTGTGTGTTTCCTTGTGGCGATCCTTTAACCATTTTAACATAAATGTCTTCCCATTTCACTGACCCGCCCAAGTCCCCCAGCTGACTGCTCACATGGTAATGTACTCCACCAGTGTTCAAGGATTGTGTTTCAAGGTTCCAGGGGTGGAGGGGTACTCAGAGGGGCTGGGGAGCCAGTCACCTTCCTTGTAAGTTTGTGGTTCCAACAGGAACTGTAGGCATGACGCCAGCCCCTGGCATGGAGAAGCTATCTGGCCTGTGCCAACCGGGCATCTCATCGGAGGTGTGAGTTACTGGGATGGGTTGGGAGACTCTAACGTGGAGGATCTGGCCACAGGCTTCCCTTAGCATCCTGGAGGTCAGCTGGGGTCATCACCGGCACACACTGGAGGCTGCAGAGCCAGTCCCAGAGCCAGTGTACATCCTCAGTGGCATTTTGTCAGCCAATCCCAAGGTGGGCAGGAGATTTCTCCCTACAGCCTCCTTAATTTCCCATCTGAGCTATTCTCTGAGTGTTAGAGAAGGAAACGGTGTAGAGAAGCTATGGAGACTTCCCCATTCCAGACTCTCTGCAGTCTGAGGTGTTTTCTCCTGGGAGGTCCCTGCCTGGATGAGTCTGTGACCCCTTGTCAACAGGGACGGGATAGGTACAGTTTTTTAAAAAGGGCTAATCCAGGCTAGCTCTGAGCCAAACTAGCCATGTAATTCGACTGGCCTGGGACTCAGGTTCCCTATCTCTAGAGTGGGAATCACAGCAGCATGTTCCCTTTGGATCATTCTATTTTCTCTTTTATATTTAACATGTGTGTCGGGGGTGAGGTAAAGATGTGTCATGGTGTGGGGTTGGGGATTTAGCTCAGTGGTAGAGCGCTTGCCTAGCAAGTGCAAGGCCCTGGATTTGGTCCTCAGCTCTGAAAAAAAAAAAAAAAATGTGTCATGGCATGGCATGTAAGTGGGGGTCAGAGGACAACCTGTAGAAGTCTGTCCTCTCCTTCCACCATGTGGGTCTCAAAGATAATTCAGGTCATCGAGCTTGGCAACAAGTACCTTTAGCCACTGAGCCATCTCACTGGCTGTTTTATTAAAAAAAAATTATTTTTGAGATGGAGTCTTGACATGTAGTCTAGGCACTTATGATATAGATCAGGCTGGCCCTGAACTGATAGGCAATCCTCCTGCCTCTGTCTCCAGAGTGCTGGGATCACAGGCACATACCACTGAGTGGACTTCTAAAAGCTGCTGTGAAGATGCCAACATGGGGATGGATAACAGCACGGAGCCTGGTGCATGGCGTTTGACGGCTGTTAGCAGCCATAGTCAGGAGCACGCTGGTGTACCCTCCATGCTTTGCATGAGAAGGGGGGTTCATTCAGTGTTCCTCAGGCATGTGTTAGAGTCAGAGTCGGGGTCAGAATACCACTTCTGATGTGACTTGATTGTGAGTCTGGCTTTACTGATATAACCATTCTGTGCCTCAGTTTCTCAACCTACAAACTGGGTCCAAAAATATTAACTGTTTCCTAGTGCTGTGAGCATGGAGACATCATCAGGTCAGTGACCACAGTGCCCAGGACAGAACACGTGTGAGCTTGCAGAACAGAGGACTAGATGTCAGGTATGCTCAAGAATGAGCCCAGGAGCCCCACAGTAACAAACACTTCCAAGATGGTAAATAGCACTGTAAATGGAGCCTCAGGGGCTGGACTCATCCGATCAGCTGACTGGGACTATGTGTGCAGGTACTGTAGTACAGTCAGTGTTCCAGGTACCAGCTCACTCTCTGGGGCCTGAAAATGGGTAACTGAAGGAAGGATGCCAACCTGGGCTCTGCTGATGCAGCACTGCCAGGGGCAGGGACTGGCAGCTTCTGTGAAGTTTTTCAAAGTCAGGATCTTAGGGGCCTTCCTCGTCTCCTCAGCCTCTGGAGTAAGAGTGGTCGACCCCTCTTGGAAACTTCCCACGGCCAGGTTTGCTATAAATAGCTGATAGACATTGCTTTGGGCACCACAGGCCCTCACCCAGGGTCAGCTCCCTCTGAGGAGTGCAGGCGGGGAAGGCTAGATGACCTCTCTTTGGGGCAGTGTTTCCTACTAACTCAAAACTACCTACCAACCACATGTAGAATATTCAGTCAGTGATTCCCATTTCAGACCCTTACACTGTGGGTTGGTAGGCGAGGCTGCTATCAGGTTGAACCATGTCCAGCAACCTCCGTGGTAGTGGCTTTTCTCTCTGAAAACCTACTTGTACCCCTGACTGCAGGGGAGAAAGTTCTAGAACATATACCAACCAGATGTTGGCAATTACATTGTTCTATATCAGGATAAAAACTTGGGCTCCAAGTTCTGAGGGGCTCTGCTCAACCTTTTCAGCCAGGTGCCCCCTTGCAGGTCACTAGGGTAGGGACAGCCAGTAGGATCCTTGAATGGAGTCTATGCCTACTATGATGATCTGCCCTTTATCTTTCACCATTAGGAAGGAGAGTCCAGTTCAGCCCCATCACTACCTTCTTCTTCTTCTCCCTTCTGTCCATCTTTCTCACTCTCTTTCACCATGATTAAATTCTCTTGTACCCCAAACTCCTGCTCTGGGCCAACCCCCCACCTGCTTTCCCAGGTCCCCGCTGAGAACTCTGCCATCTGTCCCTCACTTCCCACCACTCTTTGAACATCCATGGCCCTGACTTCCACCTTCCAATGCATGCCACCAGCAAACCTCTGGTCCTCTCTGTCCCGCAGCAGGCCGATGCCATCCCTGCCTCTTCTAAGGTTTGTGACTTCTGCCTATGCCAGCCACAGGCTCCTTACAGCTGGAATCCTGGCTTTCCTATACTGTCCCTTCCTGGCAACGAGATACTGCTGTGTGTGCGTGCTCACATGCCTGGCTGTATCCTGTGCCCCAGACATAGGAAGCACACAGTAATGACATGGGCACACAGATCTTAGAAAGGGTTAGACACTTCAGGTTCCATGTCAGAGCTGGGTGTGGCTCCCTAGGGTGACTCAGATGTCCGAGTCTGACCCCTTCCCCCTCCCCCATTCATCCCATAATTCCTCCAAATATCTCCCCTCTGTCAGCTTCTCTTCCCACCTTGGTCCATGAGTCTCCACGTAGCTTCACCCACTCCCAAATCTAACTTCCTGCCTGCCTTTGTTCCAGCAGTACCTATTCCTACCCTCACACACCCCGGAAGTCACTGTGGAATCCATAAGTCTCACAGATTGTGCCATGCAGGACCGTATGCACAGCTGGTGTCTTGGGTGGCTATTACTGGCCTAGAAATTTTATCTACAAAAGAATGAAACACGCAGATTTTCTGAGGATGGTGGGACTATTTAATTCCCACCCCAACCCTAGAAACATGGGTACGCTGTTGATAGATGTTGTGGGGACTGGAGGTCTTTGGCTATAACAGGCAGCAGGGTTTAGGTTTAGATTTGAATCCACCTTAGAATCAACTCAATCTGCAGCCTCCATGCTGGCCAAGAAATTGTTCTGTGAGGTTCAGTATCCACCCCTTTTTGTTTGTGGAGACCCAGAACCCTCACTGTATTTTGTGCAGGAAAAGGTCAGATAGTTTCTGAGTTACAGGGGGCAGGTTTGAAGCAGGTGGTCCACCAAAAGCAGCACATTCTAAGAACAGGACAAGGGTAAGGGATAGCCCACCACAGTGCTGCTAACTCCATTAGGGGCAGGACTGAGGATGAATGTGTCTCTAACTTCAATGTGACCCCTAAGGCTGGAAACAGGAAACAGAAGAGACAGATTTTAAATGCATCAAAATTATAGCATCTTTCATTATCAGAGACAGTCATTCATATACAAGAGGTACTACAGCTCTAAGAATATGAATCAATAAAAATGACTGTGACAGACAATATTAAAAGGGCCATGCCAGGGACCAACAGGCCCTTTTGGTAAAGGGCTAGGTACTACTTTCAGATTTGTGGGTGCTGAGGCCTCTCTCAACTATTAAGACAGCTATAGGCAAATCAACATCAATGTGTCTCAATAAAACTTTATTGAGAGAACAGAACAGGGGCCAGATAAAGCCTCGCCACCATAGCTCACCAATGGCAGAGAGGTAAAAGAAGGCATTTTCTTTGCCTGCTTTGGGGTTCATCAATCTGGGGAGCCGGAGCCTCAACTAATATTACTTAATAATTGGTCTGGGTTGGTTTAATGGTAATGTTCTAGAGTTTAAAACCGACTTGTCCTGGGGGTTCTTCCTACAGCCTCCCCCTCCCCAGCTGGTGACTCCGGAATGGCAACTCCAGGAAGGAGCAGAGAGGTCTCACTGCTTCTCTCCAAAGCTCAGCTGTTTTCTACGGTGAGGCCAAACTGTAGCCAGAGGCTCCTCCTACAGCCAGGACAGGCCTGGAATGCCCCCCACCCTGGCTCCTCTACTGTGCCCAGGTCAGGAGGGCATCACATCTGCTGGTGTAGGAGAAGCTCCTTGGGGAGAGTTCTCTAGAGCCAAGGCCCAGCTCTGGGCCTGAAGGACTGGGCCTTCCCTGTCACTCACAACTCAGATGTTAGCTGAGGGTGTAATTATGGGGCTTACTTTCTGGAGAATGTCCTTGCACCTTTTCTCAGCCCCCTTCCTGGGCTCTGGACACCTAAGATCACTAGAGAACTTTCTAGAACATAGCCAGGCCACCCATACAGGATTAGTGGAAAGGACAAAATCCCACTGTAGGTCAAGGGCCAGGTCAGTGCTGGGTTAGAGGCTGACAGCTGGTGCGCCTGCCAGATTCCCAGGCCCAAGAGGCATCATGCACCTGGGCCTCGTAAGGGACTTTGCTCTCCACAGAAAACATCGCTGTTTTTTTTTGTTTTGTTTTGTTTTGTTTTGTTTTGTTTTGTTTTTTTATCAGCCTGATTCCTGGGCCGTGGTAGATGCTCAGCAGTGAGTGGCCAGTACAGTGAATGCCCCTGACCACAGCAAAGTTTGAATCCCTGTTGTTGGATGGGATGAGTACCTGGCCTTCCCAAGAAGGATGCATTGTAGTGTTGGGATACTTTTCCATGTCTTCGGGGAAGTGGCGGGGGTGGGTGCATGGGTGGGAGTGGGGTGTCCTGAGCTTCCAGCTCATCTGTAAACACTGCAGGCATGGCTTTTACTCACTGTTTTTTTGTTTTGTTTGTTTGTTTGTTTGGTGTGTGTGTGTGTGTGTGTGTGTGTGTGTGTGTGTGTGTGTGTTTAAGATTTATTTATCATGTATACAGAAAAGGGCACCAGATCTCATTCCAGATGGTTGTGAGCCACCATGTGGGTGCTGGGAATTGAACTCAGGACCTTTGGAAGAATAGTCAGTGCTCTTAACCTCTGAGCCATCTCTCCAGCCCCTACTCACTGTTTTTTACTGGGATTTATGGTATGACTTTGCCAAGGGCATCTGGACCTTGCCTGAGAGGTAAGGGGCTGCTTTCACTGACAGAAGTGGGAAGCCAGCGTGGCCCTGCACTCCAAAAAATGCCAACTTAATCACTACCCCAGAGAGCTCAGTGGGCCAGCTACAAAGTCAGGCTGACCACATGGTGAGGGCATGGGAAAGGCATCACTTGCTCCTTAACCCATGGGGACTGTGTTGTCAAAGAGCCTCCCAAGCTTGCTCCAACCAGTCTGGTTCAGCCACCCAACACTTCTATACAGCCCCAGAGGCCAAAGCCAGTTAAGTTGAATGCAAAGGGGGAAGCCAAGCGAGGGCATTTGTGTATCATAGAAAGTCACACACACTGTCCTGGTCTGGGTCTCCTGATTGGCTTCCTAGGGCTTCTACTTAATACAGAACCCCACTCCTGTAGGGTACAGGGTCTCCCAGGACAGCATGCAAACCCCTGCATCCACCCCCACCTCACAGACTGAGAATCTTAAGGCTGCCCGGCCCTTGAGAGCAGGGTCCAGAAGGACAGTTGTCCAACGAGCTGAGGGCCTTGGGGTTGGCGTGTTCTCTCTGACTTAGCCGTGAACTTGAGGTAAGCAAACACAGCTGGCGACCCCAGGGAGAAGGAGAAGAGTCCATTACCTTTCGCTTTGATTTCTCGGATCAAAGACCAGTCACTCGGTCTCATAATATGTTTTGTATCCAGCTAAGGGGTGTGTCTATCAGCTCTGAAAAAGACGTGCAAAACCATTTTTGAGAAGAAAAGGAAAAGTTACCTTTGAATGCTATCACACTTTGGATTTGTTTCTAGCTACACAACCCAGGACAGAACTTCACCCTTGGACTAGAGTTTCAGGCTGATTCTGTATTAATTTCCTGGCCTGAAGGAACCAACCACTGGGGTAAGTACCAAGACAGGGAACTTTATGTAAAGAGGGGGTAGTCTCTGAGGCCAAATCCATCAGTACAATGAGGGGCTGTGTGTGTCTCTAAGAAACCCCAGAGGCCTCTCACCAGGGTCTATGGCTACCACTGAGATAAAGTTGGCTTCCCTAGAGCCTAAAGAAAAGGAATCCTGGGAGGGATCCATCTGCTGTGACGTAGCACACCTCGGAGGTCACATGCTTTCCTAGAAAGTTCCCCCAAAGTTAACTCTCTTCAGAGCCTCTTGCCCCTCAGGGCAATGAAGACACTGGAAGGGAATGAGACACCCCTCCCCCGTTTTTTAAACCCATCTATGTCTTTCCCATTTGGTGAGTGTGAGCTTCTTACCACTCAGTCTTTCAGAACCCTCATCTTCCCTGCCCCCTTGGAGGGGACATGTAGGTCTGAGCGTCCTTTGATGCAAAGAACTGTGGGTCTCTGAGGCTTGTGGTGTGGAGGTGGGGGGCTGAACTTGAATCCACTCTCAAGGATAGTCAGGACTCCCTGGGGCCTCATCCGAGGGGAGAGGGTTCTTTTCAGCATGTACAAGCCAGCCTGAACTTCCCAATGGGCTGGGGTTGGTCCCAGGCTGACCTGGGGCTATAGGGTCCATGTTGTCCATCTTCTCTCACAGTGGCAGTAAGAAATGTGGGGACCCTGCCTATCCTAGTCTCTCTAGAGACAGAGGGCTGCTCTCCCGTGTTCCAGGAGCATGAGGCCCCCAGGCGGCCCTGTCTGGCCTTCTGTGTCCTCCAAAATCCAGAGCAGGTGTTATCAGGCCATTCCTTCTGGTGTTCAAACATAACACCCCTGACAATGGCCACATTAGGGGTTTACCTCAGGCCAGCACCCCTGAACTGCGTAGTTAGGATGTCTACTGCAATGCTCAAATTTTACAGAGCTCAAACTAGTTTCTGGCCCCTCTGTCTCCATGGACCCAAAAGCTGGTACTTCTCCAAAATCCCTGATTCCCCTCATTCCCAATGTACTCTGTTTCTGTTTCCTTTTTTTTTTTTTCTTTTGAGACAGTGTCATATGTATCCTAGGCTGGCTTCCAGAATGTAGCTAAGAATAGCCTTGAACTTCTGATCGGCCTACAATGAGATTACAGGCATGTTCCAACATGGCTGGTATATGTGGTGCCAAACCCAGGGCTTGCTAAACAAGCACACTACCCACTGAGCTACATGGCCAGCCTGGTTCCTGCTGTGGGAAATACAGATGGCCGCCCCCAGGATCTGCTGACACCTTCTCACAGTTTACGTTCCCTCTCCACACAAATGCTTCTGGGTCTGTCCTGGAATAGGGATGAACTGCCCTTACATGGCCTCAGCCTCCAGCTTAGGTCCCTGCCAGTCAGCACGGTGACTCCCCCTCCTCCACTGGCTGCTCCTGGAAAAACAGCTCAGAAATGCCACATGGCTAAGGGTTTCAGTGTGTCCCCATAACACCAAGCTAAGCAACCCTGTGGGGGAATAGTGTCCCACACATGGGTTCAAGGCCAGAGCACTGAACCACTTAGTGCTGTGGTTGGAGGTCCTGTCTACCCAGCCTCCATGGACTCAAAAGCTGGTACCAAAGAAGGGAGTCAGTACCTCAAAAAGACAGTGCCCTCACTGTGTGAGCTGAGGTGCCGCACCTCTTCCTGTCAGTGATGAGGTTTCTCAGCTGCTCCTGGTGAAAGCCAGAGGCGTGAAGCCAGAGGGAGGATTTCTCTCAGTCTGAGGTCTACAGCTCCACTTGGGTCCTTGACTCCAACTACTCATCCCTCTGTGCTGGTGAAGCAGGCAGCCCCAACTGCAGCCTCTCACCTGGCTCTAAGTTTGGTGGAATCCCAAGTTATCGATGGTGAGACAGAAGGGCTTGTTCCTGCCATGACATGGCCCCAAACCCTACAGCCCCCAACCAACCTTTCTCTGCTGTTGACGTACCAGCTCTGGTTCCTAAGGAGCCCCTTTGGGGCTTGAACCAACCCTACTTCTCAGAGGCTGGAAACCCTTTCATCCCATATCCTTCTCCTGAACAGTCAGAAACTGGCCCCGGGGACTCCCATTTAGGGTTTCCCAAGTTTGAAAGGCCTTTAGGATGCACCGAATAAGGATGCTGACTACCTCTGGAAGCTTCTGGAATGAAAGCACTGTGGCAGTCAAATTCTCACATGGGCTCTCATACAAACACCCCTGTGTTGTATGTGCTTAGCAATTGACATGTGCTTATCATGCAGCAGGCATGTCTAGAACCCTCTGACAGCTAGGACTACCATTATATCTCCCTGCATGTTCCAACAGGAAGTAGGTGCTGTGGACCCCCTGTGAGGGTTCTGGCCAGTTCCTGGAAATCTGGAGATGGACATCAAGAGGCATTGTGTAAGAACTCCATGCTGCTGAGGCATCCTCCACACAGGCCCCAGAGCCATATGGTCCTGGCTCACTGCCCTATCCAGGGTCTCCTACAAGCCTCCAGCTGGAAGCCGAAACAGGACACTAGACTTCTGCTGTGAGCACTGGGAAGAGAGTCAAGAACTGCTTTGCTCAAGCTACGCTGATCACCACAAGCACGCGAGGAGTCACCAGCATCAAGGATCTGCCATCTAGCCAGCTTCCTGACTCCTGAGACCACAGGCACACATGGGTAGGAGTCCCAGCACGTGTCAGAAAGTGCTGTGTGTTTGTGAGTTGTGGAGCCGAAGGGAAGCAGAAGCAGGTCAAAGCTGATGGCTGTACTGTTCCAGTGAGTCAGTGTGGAGCCTGCTCCCAGGACATCAGCTCACCCCACATTCAGATGTCTGCATGGGGACTTGAAGTTCAGGAAGAAAAAGCGTAGCACCTCTGTCAAGTCAGTCAAGACCTGGGCTGAGTCTGCCCCTTGGCAGGGTTCTGTCTCCCAGCTCAGCAGAATGTCTCCCGAGCAACACCTCTCCTGTCAATCAGCAGCAGGCATAGTAGAAAGGCTGCAGAGGAAAGCAGCAGACAGCATGCAGCATGCCGGCTTCCTCTCCCTTCCGCAAGCTCACTGTGGCCCACCCCAGACTCCTCTGGAAGGCAGGCTGTGGAGCAAGCCCTGCTCAATCACTTCCTTAACATCAGGGCTGATGCAAGATTCTGTGAACTGGAGTTCAGGAAACAGCCATCCAAACCCACAGAGCAGCCGTGACCACAAATGAGATGAAGAAATAGCCAATTGTTTGGGAAACCATGAATCTCATCGGGGTTGACAGGCTTTGTGACTCCTGAGATTGCATGTGCCGGCAAGGTGGTGCTCACAAGTCAGCCCTCCCGCTGGAGTAGCAGGTGGGAACAGAGGCAGCAAGAAAGGCTTCCCCCACACCCCTGTCCTCACATCACAGGTCACACAGTGCCCCCCCACACACACTGCGGATGAGATTCCCCAACTCCTGACTAGACTTCAGGAGACCTTACCATCATATGCCAAGTGACTGAGTAGTTTCTGACCCTCCCATAAATTCACCTTCTAGATACTTGTATGCCCTGTCACAAGCACTTGCTCACAGCAGAGTCCCCCACACAGGTTGCCCTACACGTGTATCCTTACACTTCCAATGCCAGGGTAAGTCTACCTCCTAGGCACTGACACCCGGGCTATGCTACACTCCCTGCTACACTACATCTGCTCTTGTGTTCTGGGCATTTAAAGTCTTCCCTTTATCCCAGATAACCCCAGGAACACATGCCTCCCTCCTATATTACCTGCCTAGAAAGAAGCCCCACAGATCCTTGCGAGGCCTAGACCCTGACTTAAGTCTCCTCTAATGAGAGCCATTGGCCCAGCTGTGGTACTTGTGACTCAGAGGTTGCCTGGGGTGACCAGTATGGTGTGCATATGTGTCTTTGTCCATTCAGTCCAACCCTCCTGACTACTTGCTGTGGATCAAATTCTCTCTGATCTCCAAGTTCATACTGTCTTTGTGTGATGGCATTTGCAGATGGGGCCCTGCAGTCTGGGGCTGAAGCTAAGAGATCGAGAGCTTCCCTAGCATGCACAAGACTCTAGGTTCCATGCCAAGCCTCACAAAATACAAGATGAGGCTGCCATGAGGGAACACGAGGAACTTCCCAAGAGCCCCAGGGGCACTTTGTATGCCTCTCTTACAGATGCAGCAGAAAGGTTTCTCTATAAACCCAGCAGAGCTCATCACAGAGTTGGCCACACTGGTACCCTGATCTTGGACATTCAACCCCCAGAACTGTGAGGAGATGGATGTCTGTGAGATCTTGTTACACGACCTGACTGCCATAGTCTCAGGAGGCCTGTTTTGCCTAAGTGATTCCTCCATAATGTCCTGAGCCATGCTCACTGGCAGGCATCAAGGTTAAGGGGCTGACGGTTCAGGACCACAGGGCTAGCCTGTGACAAGGTTTACCCAAAGCACAGGCTTCTGCTTTCCCCTGTGTGCATCTTTGCCCATCTTCCCCCTCCTCTGCCCCTGGCATCTTCACAGGCTCCCAGCTCTCTCCAGCTAGCAGCCTCACTTTCATAGCTGTCCATCCTGCTCAGCCATCACAGTGTGGGGAAGGGAAGAACTTCAGTGCAGGGCCACAGGAACAGGGGAGGAGCTCATAATTCAGAACAAGCATCACAGGGAGACACTGTTCACAGCCAGTCTGCTGGGGTCCAAATCTGCCATGTCCTTTATGGGATTATCCCATGCCACCTCTATAAAGGTAACAACAGCCATTCCTAACTTCAGACTTTGGAGGCACCTGTGGTGGCAGCTAGGACCAAGCCAGCATGCTGTCACAGTCACGGGGAGGGGGAAGGGGCGGGAGGGGGGAGAGAGCCCATCTTCTCAGCCTCTTCCCCGTAACACAGGAACCCATGAAGAAGATGGTGGTTCTCAGCCTACATCCATCTCACATGGGTCCTCTTCCTTCAGAGGGGGAGGGTCACAAGTACAAATCACATCCTGCCCCCAAGGAGCATCAGCTGCCTCAGGCTGACCACGTGTGGAATAGAATTCTGAGTCACCCAGTACTGCAAAAGAGAGACCTCGGAAGCTAGCCTCAGCAGCAGCCAGCAGCCAGCAGCCAGACAACTTACATGCAAGGCCCAGAGCTTCTGAGAAAAGTACCTTGCTCCAAACTGTCCCCAGCTCTCAGGATGAGTAAGAACCAGCAGTTCTGAGCCTCCAATTTCAAGTGAGCTGGAGGTGCTAGCCAGGCACTGGCATCCTGCTGGGTGGGAGTGGGTGAGGCACTTTGCACCAAGCCCCAAGGTGGTGAAGGAACCACCTACCTTCAGCTGTGCCCTAGGGGGATGTACATCTGCAAGATCTAAAGCAACACAGGACAGTGCTGTGGGGCCCAACTCAGGCACCCTCTGACCCCAGCACCCTTATCTCTTCCCTACCCATGCCTACCAGGCACCTCGGGTAGGCAATGTTTTCAATAACCCAGAGCTCTGTCCAGGGACCTAAAGAGCAGGGTTGTATGTCAAGTGCACAGGAGATGATGCCACTCAGGAGATGGAGAGCTGGCCAGTCAAGCTCACCTTTGAATATCTAGAAGCATGGCATACAGGTCTTGTGCAGGCCTCATACTTGGATACACGTCACCCCACTTTGTCCCATCTGAGACATGTTAGCAAGAACCAGTGTGTACACCCGACTTTGGATGGGTCAGAGTAAGACCCTGGGCACATGCCTAGTAACACAGCCTTCTGGAAGGTAGGTCCTAGTAGTATGTCTCCACCCACAGGGACTGTGTGTGTGTGTGTGTGTGTGTGTGTGTGTGTGTGTGTGTGCGCGTGCGTATAGGTGTAGGTGTATGTGGAGACTGGAGATGAATCTCTGGTATTGATGCTCAGGGCTGTCCTTCTTGGATGCTTCCTGGTCATAAGGCAAAGGATGGTGCCCTGAGCTTTAGGCCACGCCATTCATCTGTTTGACTAGATCTTTTCCCTAACTGTGCTAAAGAGCCCAAGATCTGAGGTTGACCTAAAACTCAGTGGAGTTCTGGAGGCCGGAGAGCTGGCTTAGTGGAGGACCACACATACAGAAGACAGAAGAGGACCAGCTGGTTCCAGGACCCACAATGGGTCTAACAAGTCACTACAGCTTATTATTATACCCCATAAACAGTTGACACAAGTGTGTCATGGCTAGACAGTATAGTGATATTTTACTTGTACTGAAATATGATTTTATTTGTATATTAATAAAGTTGCCTTGGGGTCAGAGCAAGCCATAGCAGAAGCTGGGCAGTGGTGATGCACACCTTTAATCCCAGCACTTGGCAGAGCTAGGCAGATCCCTGTGTGTTCAAGGATACAGCCAGCATGGCGACACACGCCTTTAATCTCAATACCAACCATAGAAGACCTGGAGGTCTGTACAGACAGGCAGTGACAAGGAGGTCGTGTGGCTGGGTTTACAATCAATGAGAAGGCAGAACAGAAAGTTTATATAAAAGACAGGACACAGGAAGTAGCTCTCTTGCGGAGAGGAAAGACAGCAGAAGCAGTGAAGGGTAAGGTTTTCAGCTCTCAGCTATTGCTCTGACCTCTTGGCTTTTAACTCTGCAATTAGCTCTGTGTTTCTTATTTAATAAGACGGATACATCTACAAGACAGAAACTGATCTAGGGGACAAGGCCCACTGATAGCCCCTGTGGGCCACAGGCCCATGGGGAAGAATGGACATCTCAGCAGATGGGACTGTGAGTCAGAAAACCATGGCCCTGGAAGCCAACCCTACATAGAACGGTGCAGGGTGGTGGGAGCGCTCCTGTGTCTGGAAGTGACAATGGAGTCTCTTGGTGTCAGGGGAGAAAGAACTTTTCATTGGCCCTTATACTTGGGCAACTCAGAACCCCTGGTGGGTTGTAAAAGCATGGGCTGACACCCAACAGTATTTATCCTGCAGGGGCCTGCATGTCTTTCAAGCTCTGGGTGACCCTCTGCTGCCAGTTGGTGACTGTGTGGAAAGGATTACCAGAATCCCATTAAGTACAGAGCTTTCGGAAATGAATTGAGCTAAAGAGAACTCAGAACTGTTCACCAAAAGACACTACTTAACATACATCAGTTAAGCAAAGAAATGGAAAGGGGTGAGGCTGGAGGGTCGGTTTAACAGTTAAGAGTGTGTCCAGTTCTCCCAAAGACCGAATTTGGTTCCAGTGCCCACCTTAGGCAGCCCACCTGTAACTCCAGCTGCAGGGAATCCGACGCCCTCTTCTGGCTTGTGTGCACATACCCTTGTATCCACAAAGAATTAATAAGAAATGGAAAGGGGTATCTGTGGCCACTGTGACAGGGGAGAGCAGCGAGCGACTTTGTTACTGATGCAACCACATCAGGAGACAAGCCTGTTTCCAGGTGGAAGGGTGCACCCTCAGCTGAGACATGACTCTGGACACACAGGCCAGGAGGGAAAGAAAATTCCAGATAGTGCTGTCTCTATCAGCAAGGAGAAAGCACCTGGAAACAGCAGCAGGATGGGTAAGTGAGCAATGTGGCAGAATACTACAAGGCTGAGAAAGGGGGGGGGGGGCGGGAGAATTGTAGCCACAAGTAAGCCGCATCACCTAAGGTGGAGTGCAAAAGCAAATTCTAGGAAACTCTATAGAGAAGCCAGCTTGGCAGGACCATTCTCGGGCCTGACAACCAAGTGCGCAGTTCGGACAACTGATCAGAAACAAAAGGAAACCATGGGCATGGAATTCAGGGAGAAGTCTCTGTGACTGAGTGTGTGTTTAAGAAGACATGCAGAGTCCAGGCACCACACTTCCCCGAAGCCCAGGAGATGCCACTCTGATGAGGTAGCCTGGATGCCATCATGGCTGGATCGTGCCAGCTGCTCACTGATAAGAAATATCACACACAAACCCTCCTGTTAGGGGCAAAACTCAGACCCTGGAAGATTATACAGCACAGCCACCTCTTACAGGGAGTGAGATGTCACAGAGAGGGGCAGGGTGGGACTACATAGGAAGTGACCTGACACCAAGCTGGCCAGAGTCTACACTCTGCTTGGACCCCGGATGAAATATATACATCACACACACTATAATGTAACTAACACATAATATGTAAAATACATTTTCGTGAGTATATATTACAAATGTTTTATTATCTATAATGAGTATTCACAGAGCAATTGAAACTGTGAACGCTGCATTTTATGAGAAAATTTTCTCACTTTTAGGAATGACAGTGGTAAAAGCAGGGAATTTTTTTTTAAAGTCCTTAGGTTTTGGAGACTAGGTCAGGTAGCCCAGGCTAGCCTCAGACTCCCTCTGTAAACCAGTGATGATGCTAAACTCCCAATCCTCCTGCCTCTACTTCACCAGTCTGGGATGGCAGGCACACCGATCATGCTTGTCATGTGCTGCAGAGATGGAACCCAGGGCTCCCAGCACTCTGCTGACTGAGCCACATTCCCAGGCTCTTTTAGAGAGTCATGACTGAGGGGGTTATGTAGCCAGACTGCTTTTTCTAAACAAAGAGGGGCTCAACGGCCAGAGGGACTCTGGTTTAAATTTGCACTCTAGGAGTATCAGTAGGTAGTATGTGATGTTGTTCATATAGTTGATAAAACACGCAAGCCTTCGTCTACACACAGGACTCTTTGCTGCCTGAAGCCTCGGGCACATCGCTAAGCAGAGGAAGACAGGGTAGGAAGTCCTTATTTAGATCCAACCGAAGACAAGGGACAAAAGGACCTGCTCAAATTGGCCATTCAAACCTTAAAACATCAATTATGTTAAGGCCATGAGTTCATAATGGCTCCAAATAAGTCACACACACACAACTCCAATTGATCACCAGGGAAGGATGTTAACAAACCGACCTATTATTTTTAAAATGGTAAATAATGGAGAAGAATCAGGGCATTCATCTGGCTTTCCCATCTATCTGAATTCTCCCATTGTGGGCACAGGGAAGTTTCCCTTTATAGCTGTTTTCCAGCTTACCGGAGAGGAAGGGTTGGCTGGATGGGAACAGAGCATCACCCAGCGCAGTTAGTGTACCAGGGGATTTGTGGGGGGACGTATTCCCTAGCAAGCACCACTAACCTCCCAGGACAGAGGGCACCTGGAGTCCCACCCCTCCCAATGAGGATACACCACCTTCTGTGTCTGTCAATAATGCTAACATAAGTAACTTCCAGAGGCAGAGGACCAGGCTGAAACCCCCCACCGGAACAACAGAGACAGAAAGAAACTGGGCCAGAAGAAACTCCACAGGACAAGTCACCACGTTCATGTTTCTTGCAGTAAAAATAGTTGACTAAATGCTGTGATAGGCCCATCCTTATCAAACATTTGGGGGGCTGTTTAACAGATGAGCAATGGAGCAATGTGGGTAAGATAAACTTAGAGCGAAGGCAGCCACTCTCTTGAGCCAATTCTAATGCAAACACATGCTAAAATCATAAAAGTAAATAAGATGGTCTGGGAGACAGCCCAGCAGTAAAGTTCCTGCTGCATGCAGGACCCAGAACCTATGTAAAAATCTGGACATGCTGGCATACATCAACAATCCCAGTCCTGGGAAGACAGGTGGATCCCTGGGGTTTGACGGCCAGCCAGCTCCGTGAGCTCCAGGTTCAGTGAGAGATCCTGACTCAAAAAATGTAAGGTAACAAGTGAGAGAGGAAAAGACTAGATATTGACCCTCTGACCTCCAGGGACATAAGATCAGAGAGAGAGAGACAGACAGACAGACAGACAGACAGACACAGACAAAGGTCCTCCAGCCATGAGGAGGAAGGCAGCAGATTGACAGAGGCAGTGAGGGCTTCCAAGGTCCCCCCTGCACAGGCCCTGCCTTGGGCAGTCACAGGATCAATGATGCTTCTGAAGTGAATCACAAATTTAAATGGCTATGGGTCCCCATGGGAATGTGACCAAGGCCAGCCAAGCATAAGACAACCAGAAGATGGTGTGGTGATAAGTAGCCAGACCCCAGTCTTCTACCACAATGCAGGAGGCACCGTGGTGGGGGTGTGGATGCAGGTGAGTGGCTGCTGCCTACAGGAGACCACCATGCCTGGGGCCTGCCTTGCTTTGACTCCTGATAGCTGCTGAGTGGAATGTGAGCCGAAGGGAGCCAGATCCTTGGCTTTTCTAAGGGACACTGGAAATCTATTTTCTGTACAGTTCCCCACTTCCTTAATGTTGACATCTAATCTAAAAACAAAACCACACTGTGTGGGTAAGCCAAGCAAAACTTTCAGGCTAACTGCACCCAGGGAACACCAGTGCCCACCCCCCCATCTGAGAGCTGACTACAACCCAATCCATGTGTTAGGAAGACATGAAGAGAACTATTTAATCAGTTTGGGATCAATTGGATTTTAGGTGCCCAATAAAGCTGAGAATTAAAAGACCCCATCAACTCCCAGAAATCTGTAAGCACCAGCCGCTGGACAGTCCATAGGCATTCCACCATCTTCCATTTATACAACAGAACCTCCACTTAGTCAAGACTTTTGGAAAACCAGCAGCCAGGGAGTGTCCTTCCAGCTTTTCTGGGACAGCAGAATCGAAGGGCCACAGACGAAACTCATTTATTAGTTCACAGCAAACACTTTAGTCCAAAGTTTAATGGTCCTTCCACAACTCAAACTCAAGCTGGGTGCCCCACACTGGATTCCATGTGAGCCAGGGGCTGTTAGCTCTGTTCACCTGCCCAGAGATCTAGCTTCAGAGACGGATAGAGGCTGAAACAGACCTCAGTCCAAGCCCAGCAGGCTTTGTGCCTAAGGACCGGAGCAGACACCGTTCACACCCAACCCTGAGTGTCTTCACCTACAGACCCAGAACGGATGGTGCGGATGAGCAAAACAGGCCTGGCCCTTCCTTTATAAATGGTCTCAATGTGACTGGATTCCCCAGATCAATAAAAAATTAAAGAGGTGTCAAAAACACCGTGGGAAAGAGCCAAGCTGACGGTTTAATCATTCCCCAAGACCCAGGTGCTAAATCCAAGTCCAGTGCATCCAGGGCAAGAAGCAAGTCCAGCAGAATGGTAGAGGGCAAAGACCAGACCCAAACAGCAGCTCTGTGGGATGGGAAAAACCTACAAATTCTTCACAAAAGAGGCACAGGGTGGGGGTTCAGCCCTTGGGAGAGCAAAATTCCACCAGCTGCCCAGAGTGAATTTACAGCTGGGAAGGAAAGAGCAGAGGAAAGTATAGAAGGAAGATTCGGCTAACCGCTGGCCAGTCAGATCCTAGTCGTGAGCCCCTAACTTGCTTTTGGGGTTGTGTTTATGCCTAGAGAAGTAGGCTACAGATGGAGCATATATTTGAGGGAAATAAATAGGTGTTTATATATTACATAAACACACAAGACTACTTTGGGTGTGGCCTAGGAGATGGGCCCAGTACAGTCTACAACACTATATGTAGTAACACCTCAGTTTTCCCCGGAGTGGCTGTAACTTCTGCCCTGATTCAAGTGAGGTACCAGGGGCTCCTGCACACAGGTGCTCACTAAGACAGAGTGGCAGCTGGGCCCTTCTGCCTCTGTCCTAATACGAATCAGTTCACGGCCCAGGACTCAGGACCCAGGACAAAAGTTCCCAAGGTGAATGGTACTGTCCCCAAGGCACTGGCATTAATTCTTTACAAGAGAAGAGGTGAAAATCAAAACCAACAACCAAAACCAAACCAAACAAACAAACCAAACCCTCACATACTGCAGGTCCTCATACCCATAGAGGGTGGTGGTACATAAACACAGTCTGTTTGCGATGCCTGTGTCCCACGGCTTAGAGATGAAGAAAACAACATCGAAATCGGAAAGAGGACTGGGGATGCAGCCCAGGGGTAGAGCACTTGCCTGGCATGTACAAGGCGCTGCGTTTAAATCCCAGTATACACTCTCATACACAAAGCTATGAATATCCAGGCTGTAATTTTGGGGTGACCCACTTATAACACGACACTATTGATTTGGGGGTGGATGTTAATATGGTTCAATATTTAGATATAGTGGAAAATACTGTTTTCATCCAATGTCTACTGCTCTTGCATTTCCTATGAAGGACATGAGCTGAACAGCTTTCAAAACAGCGCTTCCCATGCCCCATAGATGCTTACTCACGTGTGTGCACAGCGTAGGCTGTCCCCACAGGTCATGTCCAGGCTCCAGCCAGCACCAGACCACATCCTCTCTCCCCAGGAGGCAGAAAGACATCAAGGATGCCTGTTGAGTTGGCCCTTGCTCCTTCTGCCCCCACAGCCTCCTTCCTGTGGCTCAGACCCAAGGGCGCACCCATGCCCCCAGGGCTGTGGTGGACTTGGTGGTGAGCTGGCCTAATGACCCTCAAACCACAGTTCAGCTGTGGCATCAACATGGTTCCCAGGAGGCATCATCAATGGTGAGAGTCACAGGTGACAGTCACTTCTGCGTCCCCCCCTTCCCTGGCATGGCACCCAAGGGCCTGTACCCAAGCACAGAACCACAGCCCCTCTGCAGTCACACTAAGGAAGTGGTGGGGGATAACCTACACTCTTGCCCTACTTTGGCACTCTAGATGTGTCTCGAACAACCCAACTTGGGGAAAGATGCTCACCTCAGCTCCATCTCCTTCCTGCTGGGGATTCACCTTCACCAAAGTTAGCTGTATCTAAAATGAACATGCATCCCAGGTACACACTCTGAGAGTCTCAGACTACAGACCATATCGGGCCCTATGAATACTTTGTGTTATCTAAATGTGCAAGCCAGTGAAAACAATTTACAAACTAGACCACTGACAATAAAAGAACCATTATAGGAAAAATTGTGAAAAACTATGCTTTCCAGAATTTTCCATCTAGTATTTTGGACTGAAGTTGAACATAATAACCTGAAACTGAAGAACAAAAATTCAAAGATGGGGGGTGTGTGACTGTAAACTTTTGGTTGTCCTGGAAACGACACGTGAACTTGACTCTCTCCTTCCAACCCTTGCCTCCCTTACATCTGTTTCTCAAAGGCAGCCAGAGCCACCTTTTCCAAAAATACCTAGATCACCACTGCAGAAAACCCCAACAGCCCCTGCTGCTCTGACCTCAAGGCCACCATCACCTGCTGTTCCCACTCCCCAAAATGCTCTCCCTTCAGACCTTCCCAGGCATGCCCTCCTTCCAGCTGCCACCCAGCTCCCAACCTGTGCGACTTCCCTCATTTTTCACAATTCACTCCCTTAGACATTGGCATCTACACTTACATCTGTCCCTGAACAGAACAAAAACGCCCCAAGACAAGGCTTTGTTGCTTATCCCCCATTCCCCCCCCCCCCCCGCCAAAACGCCCAGGGCAGTGCCTGGCTCAGGAGGAGCCAGCAAATACTTGGGGATCTGGGCATGAACAGTGGGGAGAGATCAGGGGTCAAGGACCGAGGGGGGACGAAGTGGGAGGACAGGGAGAGCTGGAGAAGATGGAGGAGGGATGGAGGAGGGAGTCAGGTACTGGAGCAGTCTGAACTGCCCAGGTACAATCTGGGGGTCCACCAGCCAGGACAAAGCAGGTCAGCATTTACAGACAACATGTCAAGGGCAGGTGAAGGGGAGCCACTGCATCCGGAATGTCACACATTTCCCGTTTCGAGGAGACTTCTGTAAGCATCTTTACCCACCAGAGTAGGAAAAGTAGATGAGCTCTCAGCCCAAGAAGGAATAGGCCCAGAATAGTCAAGAGCATGCAGGAATGCAGCCCATGCAGGAATGCAGCCCAGAAGAGGGGCACACGACAGGGCACTTGGTCATGGGCCAGGTTTGGAGACATTAGGGTATGGAGCTCCTTGGACCCAAGGGAGAGGCTGGGCAAACTTCCAAGGCCAGTGTTTGCCTCTATGCAGAGATACATGTCCACTGTCCTCCGCTAACACACTGCCAGAGTGTGACCTATGTTCTGGGCTACCAGCTCTGGCTCCATGGAGACAGACCCCTTTAATGACAGCTGAAAGGACCCCAAAAAAGTCACCCTCAGGCAGATAGAAGAATGTCTTGAGTCTATCTGTCTGCTTTAAACCCCAAACAACAGATCAAGAACCCTATGCCACAGAGGAATGTGTGCAGGGTCCTGGGTGTAGGGCCAGGCCTCTCGGGAGGACCCAAAGCCCTGGCAGCCAAGAGCCAAACTGCATCCACATTTTCTGAGTTCACCCTGGAGCACAGTGGGCCACACCGAGCAGAGCTTTGGGAATAAAGTAAGCCAGACACCAAACAAACCGGCCAGTGACACAGTGCGGCCTTGGGGACACATGACTCATGGGAGACAAAGCATACATGGAGAAGCCTGAATTTGAGGGACCAGCGCTGGGCTCCTGGATCAGACCTGCTGTGGGCCACACCTCCAGGGCTGTGTGGGCTAACAGAGGACAGAGACCCTGAGAATGACCTCCCTCAAAGTGTGTAATACACTGTCTAGGAAGTGCCAGGCACCTCCGTCTTATAAATTTTTTTTAATGTCAACCAGGACAGTCAAGGCTCTGAGAAGTCCCACAACAACCCAACCTTTTCACCTTTTAAAGCCACAGACTCTTCTTGCAGAGGTTCTCCCCAGTCACCGGGGTGGGGGGAGCAGGGGGCCACACACACAGTGAAGAGGTACTGAAGAAAAGCTTCCTGCAGGGGAAGCCATCTGTGCTCAAATCTTTCCATGTCTGAGGGCTGAATCATGTTGGGGGAGGGGAGCTCACCCCAACACACCTGTGAGCCTGTCTGTGTCTAGAAAGCCATCTCTTGAGGTCCCACAAGGCCCCCAAACCCAGCTGCTTCCTCTGTAACATGAGCCATCCCATTTGTACATCTGTGGCTGTGGCGGACACAGGGGACCACCTCTGACCCATCGAGGTATCTACCTACAGTTCCATAACTAAGGTGACTGGCATTCATCTTTAATGCAAGAAGATGGTGTGGATGGGAGGGGCCGGCACATCTCTGTTTCCAGAGACTAAACCAACCCCTCCCCAGAGGCTTCTGGGAAACACCTGCCCTGTTTGGACACTACTACCTAAAGCACCTTGCCTCCAGTGGAGTCAGTCCCCTGCCTCCACATGGAGTGAGGCCAGTTACACTCCGGTCTCTGGGAGCAGCTGCCATTGGCTGCTACTCTGTTGCCTCTCTTTGCCGTAAAACCCTCTTTAAATCAAGCATAAAGACTGGCTCTCCCCCGGCTGTCTAACAGTCACAGATGGAGCGTGTCCTGGTCACCTCAGGGCACTCCGCCATTGCTTCACTTGACCACCAGGCTCCATTGGTGATTCACACAGCATTGCTATTGGGTTGGACTGCCCAGGCCTGTGGGGCAGCGCTTTAGAAAGTGTCCCAAAAGGTCTTTGGTTTAACTCTTTGGCTGATAGTTCCATCAGAGAGACGGAAGCTGTTAGAAGTCTCAGAACACCCGGGTAAACAGTCTGGACAAGACTTCAAAGACTCTGAACAAACACAGCATAATTTCCTGTCACCCACATATCTGCCATCAGTCCTAGGCTCTATGGTAACCACAGCAACTGTTCTAGAGCACCCTACCTTGGTCCCTGCTGGGCTCTTGGGACTTAGCAGTCCTAAGTTATTGTGCTTTCAGGGGTAGGATAGACATCCTCTATCCAAAAATCCAAAATGCTCTAAAATTCAAAAATTGAGCATCAAAATGATTCCTAGGAAGTTTCAAATTCTAGATTTCTCCAGATTTCAGATTTGGGGGTTAGGGATGTAGAAATGATAACACAGTGTTACAGAGTATCCCCAAATCCAAACCACATTTGTCCTGGAGGTTCTGGATGTGGGACACTCCACCAGGTATCAGATGCTACTGACCATGAGCTGTGAGCTGGAGCTGGGGGCAGGGAGCAGCTGGCCACTTAGAGTTTCTTCCTCCAATTCAGAAACCTCCATCCTAGATCTCTGATTTTCGGAGCCCTCCAAAGGAAGGGAAGGCTCCTCTGCCTGCCCCACCCTCTCTGCCTCCTGGGTGCCCCACTCATCTCAGGTGAGTGTGGCTTCCCTCAGAACCCGATCAACCCGTCTCAGCTGCTCTGACAAGCCATGCCCCTGCCCAGGCCATGTACCCACAAGCTGGGGCACCTTCTGACAAAGCCTTTCCCATCCTCTCCCTGGCTCTGCTGCCCCAGCGGAAGCCCATTGCTACCCCCCATCAATGGTCCCTGTGTCCCAGCAGCACGTGCCAGAGCTGCCCGCAGCCCCCATTCATGCTCCTGATAGAGCCCCTTTCAAAGCTGGGCTCCCTCCTCGCTCTCCGCCCCTCCCCCATGCACAGAAGAGGGGCATAAAGTGGGATTTTCCTCCACACGAAAGGAAGGACTCTTCCTTCCTTTCTGCTTTCCTGCCGTCCATCTAAATCTGGCCACGGAAAGAGTATGGACGTGGTGAGACAGACCCAGTTCATGACCTCAGGGGACACTCCGGTGGCCAGAACTCCCTTCATTGGCTTTTTCTACTGGAGTGGGCACGGGGGGGGGGGGGGGGTACTGTGGCTGCCAGCACCCACCCCCAAGCTCCCACAGGGAGATGGTGCGTGTGACACTAAAGGTTATCTTATATCAGCCCTCAGGTTAAAATGGAGATACTGAGGCCCAAGGAGGTGGCAGGGTAGACTGGGCCACATGGGGGCTTCCAGGACGGGGACACTGAGCAAGCACAGCTTCTTACCGTCATCCAGGTAGGTCTGGTCCAGGTTCTGTTCCTGTTTGATTGCCACTCCGGTGGGCATAGTATCCTTCTGGTCACTGACTGGGGGTCCATTTTTGGTAGCTCTTTGGCTCAAGGCAGTCTGTTGTTGGATGACCGTGGGGTAAGAGCCGGGGCTCAGCCTCTGACCTTGGTTGATGGATGGTGGAACGGGCCTGGCAGAGCTGGGGCCCAAGTTTTCACAGTACATGATATGCTGGAACTCCTGGTGCCCCCCGCCACGGAGCTGCTGGTTTGTGGGTGAGTAGTGGATCACAGGTGAGGCCTGCTGGCTAGCGGAGGATGTGTGTGGCAGGGTGGATCCTTGCCCCTGGCCCTGAGAGCCAGCATGCACCAGCACAGAGCGGTGGGCTTCGGCCAAGCCCAAGGGTGCTGCCAGGAGAGCCGGCTGCTGGTAGCCCAGCAGGCCTGGACTCAAGCTCTTACTCCTCTGGTAAAGAGCCGCTGCAGGGCTCTGCTGCTGGTAGCGGGCATCGGGGGATGAGAGCCCCGAGCGGAACTGTTGGCAGGGGGCCATGGTAGCCACAAGACAAGAAGGGGACTCGGCCAGCATTGGGTGCTGTGGGTAATATGGCTGGCTCCCCAGGCCTCCATGGGCAGGGCTGCAGATCAGAGAAGGGTCATACTCATCACTGGGCTCCGTCTTGATGGCAGGGACTGTGGGAGAGAAGAGCACAGGGCTGTAGCAGTCATGGAGACCTGTGTGAGTGCATGCTGAGGAGAAGGGACAGCAGCTAGAAGCCTGGCTTTGGGAAGCTGGGTGGGAGCATGGCTGGTCTGTCGCTCATTAGCCTTGGGCCATAAGATCCACCCCTGGAATTGTCTTCAGGTGAAACTTGACCTCAGTAATGCCCTTGAACTACAAGCTTTCCCTGCTGCGGGTGGGTAGAGGGTAGGCTTGACTCAGCGCCAGAGTCTGGGCAGCCTCGTTCGTCAAGGTGGAGCTGAGAGGAGAAAGCTGTAATGACTTTCCTCCTCTTGACCCATCTGTCTCCATCACCCCCGCTGTGTGTCCTCCTACTAGACACTGTCCAACTCAGTCAGCCATGTCAGTCTTCACTACCAACTCGGCAGGATCTAGAGTCACCCAGGAGACACACCTCTGGGTGTGCCTGTGAAGGAGTGTGGGGTGAGCATGAAGACCCACCCTGAGTGAGGACAGTGTCATCCCATGGGCTGGGCTCCTAGATTGAATAAAAAGCATCTGTCTCTCTGTTTCCTGATTGTGATGCACAGTGACCAGCCGCCTCTCACTCCTGTCCTACTTCCCCACTGTGAAAGGCGGTACCTCCTCTAAAGGTCAAAAGAAAACCTTCGTCCCGCACATTGCTTTTGCTGGGTATTGATCATAGCAAGGAGAGAAACAGGCAACCCCTGCCCAACACCTCCATCACCAGGTTTGGGAGGGGGGGACAACTTCACTAATGGGCAAGAGGATTGTTGCCAAGTGTGCGTGGGGCAGCCTCCGAGAGTCAGGATTGGAGGAGGTGAGCAGGGCTACAGTTCTGACTCCAGGTCCCCAAGACCACTTCTGCAAATTCCATTCAAAGGCCAGCACCGCAGTTCTGGACAGCTAGAGACCCGAGGGGTGGACCTTCTGAGGCCCTGCTCCACCAGCCCAGCACTGACACTCAGCCCAGGGAGGCCTTGCTACTGCAGACACCTGGAGGACACCAGAAAGCAGAGGACACAGCCTCCTTGTTGAAACCCAAAGCTCTGCATTGGGCCAGGTTCTCCCTGCAGCTTTGGGGCCTATGGGATGCCACGTCTGCTCCCGACAGCACATCACATCAGTCCTCATGGTGGCATCCTCACAGGAATCACACAAGTGCACCTTGAGGAAGCTGGGCCCACCCAGGTCAGATGTGTGGACCAGTCAGAGACAGTGGAGCTCTGGGGTTTCAGGGCTGGGACTACGGGTTTACACCCCTTCCCCAGTGGAGGGGTGGAAGGGTGGATGGGTGGAGAAGGAGTGGAGGGGTGGAGGGGTGGAGGAGTGGAGGAGTGGAGGGGTGGAGGGGTGGAGGAGTGGAGGGGGGGGGGGGAGGGGGAGGGGGTGGAGAAGGGGTGGAGGGGTGGAGGAGGGGTGGAGGGGTGGGCTTTCCCAAGGGTGAGTCAATCTGTAGCTGCTGCTGTCACCTAACCTATCGGTCACCTTGAGGTTGTCACTGGAACCACTCTGTGAGAGGTTAGTTCCACTGTCTTGGGCCTACAGAATTTCGTGAATGAGACCTGGTCTGGCTGTGCCTCAAGTAACTCCACCCACGTGAGGACAGTCAAGGACCCTGGGAATTCTAGAGCATGTCCACCTTGACCCTGAATGTGATCAAACCTAAGACAGGGGGGACAGCAAGAGACATCTGCTTAGCAAATGCCCTGTCCCCACCAAGGACACCACGGATGACACGGCACCTGGCATCAGTGTGTTACACGGGGAGCTATCTCACAGGGAAGTGCCTTCCAACACAGGAGAAAACTGAGGCTCAGAGGGCGGGAGTCACTTGCCGCAGGTAACCCAGCTGGCAGCAGACCTGGGAATCCCGAGCCCTTGGTCAGTGTTGTCTGGGAACCTGAGGGTGTCAGGGAGAAGGTCTCACCTGGGTGGTAGGTAAAGTGTTGTGGCTGACTTCGTTTTCTCTTTCCATTGATGACGTAGAAGTTCACTTTCACGGGTACGCGGATGTGCTTGTTCCGATACTCGGGGATCTCAACGAAAAGCATGTTCTAGAAGGAAGCAGTTGACATGAACTTGACCATATACAGCATGCTGGGGTTCCTACCGAGGTCCCAACCAAGTCCACCCAGGCCCACCTACAGCAAGCAGGCCGTCTGGCTTCCTTCCCTACATTTAAAGAGAAATTTGATTGAAGGGAATTTAACCTTTTACCTCAGCAAGGGAAGTTGATCTAGCAAAGTGTGTAAAGATGTCACGGTCACAAACCAAAGGGCCTGGGGCTCAGTAAGTGGCCAGCTCTCTAAGTGCAGTGTGTACTTGCTGAGTTCACTATGAAGTTCACTATGGAGAGGAGGGAGGGAGGGAGGGAGGAGAGAAAAAAGAAAGGAAGGAAGGAATAGAGAAAAGGAGGAGAAAATAGGGAGGGAGGGGGAGCAGGGGACAGAGACCACAGTGGGGACTCTGGGGCTGTCTTGGAGGCTTACAGGCTGGCTCTTGTCTTTATCCACCGTGGCCTCCATCTCCCAAACCTGCTGCCCATCTGGAAAATACAAAAACAACAGCCTTTGAAGGAACCAGGAGAAGCCAAGGATGTAAGACAGAGCCCCCAGCCCATGTTCTCCATCAATTCCCTTCAGGGAGATGTGTCAGAATGCAGGTGTGTGTGTGTGTGTGTGTGTGTGTGTGTGTGTGTGTGTGTGTGTGTGTGTTATGCGTTTGAGAGAGTTGTGTGTGAGAGAGATGTGGGAGGGAGGGAGAGAGCAAGAATGGAAGTATGTGTGTCCACATATTTAAATAGTTCTTTTTGCAGGAGAGAAACGTGTTGCCAACAGAAAACTCGAGGGACCGCAGACCCCACCACCTCAATCTCTTCCAATCCAAACGCCTATTTCTCTTTCTTAAAGTAAAATCACTGTTCTCCATGGCACCTGATTACATTTGTCTATTTCAGAAAGGTCCTCAATCCCAAGGCTGTCTCAGGAGCTTCCTTATGGTCCTGGCTTGTCACCATGGTCCCCTCATCTGAGAACACAGGTGGTTTAGCTATCTCACTCTAAATCAGGACAGAGCAGGTGACCTGAGGGTGCCTGACTTATGGGTCACCAGGAAGCGAGGGAACCCCTAAGCCCACTCTGCGCTCCCATGTGAGTCGCTTAGCAGTGGCCTCTCGTTCTCAGGGGCAGAGGACCGTTCATTCCTCAAGTCTGAGGCCAGCAAACGGGGCCAAACAAAACTCTTCATTTTCAAATCATAGATTTCTCTCCTGACCACCTACACTGACCGCCGGGCAGTTTACACTGACACAAAACATTTCCACAAGGGCTTCCAGGGTGTTTGCGGAGCATGAATGCTGAAGGATATTAAAGGGTTTTATGAGAAAGGGAACATTCTCAAAACTAGTAAATGCTTGGAAAATGCTGAGTCAGAGTCCACTGGGTTCCCTGACTCGGCAGAGGCTCTAGCATGCTCACACTATGGTGGGCTGTGAGACAGAGCACACCCCAACATCTGGCCTCAGAACTCTCTGGGGCAAAGCTGTTAGTGTCTGCTGTAATCCCTTAGGACCCCCAACTCTGAGGGTTGGCCAGAGAGGTGTGGGTTGTGAGCAGCATTTGGACTTACTGGCCTAGGAACCCTCCTCCCCCCACAAAAAAACCCAACCTAACAAAAATCCTGTAATTGCTACCAAGTCGGTGTTATTGGAGGGTCTCAGGAAAAGGGATAAGCCAGAGAACTTCAGTCCTGGCTTTGTGGTCCCATGAGGTACAAGTCTGAACTTGGACTTGAGCAGCCACATAAAAGGCCAGAGATGGCCACACCTGTGCCTGTAACCCCGGTGCTGCAGGAGTGACTATGGGAAGGCCTCTGAGGCCTACTAGCTGCCAACCTAGCTCTAGGTTCAGTGAGAGACAAAAAACAAAGTAAATCAAAACAAAAAAGCAAAAGTGGAATGTGATAGAGCGGGGCACCTAAAGTCCTCCTCCGGCTGCTGCTATGGTGCACACAGGTATACGTGCCCACGCAGACACCACACACCCAAAGTGAGATGCAGAGTGATAGGGAACACCCAACATCAGACTCTGGCCTCCTCTTGTACTCGTACAGATGCAGGTGTTCACATACACATGTGTACATACATGCGCGCGCACACACACACACACACACACACACACACACACACACACACACACACTCATAGCAGAAGAAGACAGATACAGCCATTCTTCCTGGTCTTAGAACCCTGTGGAAGGGACCAGGCTTCTTGGCTGTCTACCGACCACGTTGTAAAAAAAAAAAAAAAACAACAGCCATAATGGGATATACAAAAATGTCATCAACTGCTGACAATGTCAATGACTGCTGAGGTTACAGGTGAAGCCGCTCCAGAAGCAGGAGAAATGGTGGCCAAATGGACACCAAAGGCCAGTGGCTGGAGGCTGTCAACACCCAGCTCTACAGCATGCAAAGGTCGGGACAGGACGAGTCAGGGGTTAGCCTCACCTTTATGTCAAAGAAAAAGACCAGGCTGCACAGCCAGGCTCTGGGTTCCAACCTTGCTCACTGAATGCAGCATGAATGCTGAGCCAGAAGCCCACGTGGGAAGCTGTAAGAGGCCCCCCTCTTGCTCAGCCGCTCACTGCCTGAGCTTAATTCCACATAAACCTCACTGCTTGGAGGAGCACTTGGGAGGGTGAGGCAGGGGCCAGCCTGCGCTACAGAATGACTCTCAAGAAACAGACCAAAAGGACAGTGAGGGGAGGAAGGAGGGGGAGGGGTACAGTTGGTTGGGTTCAAAGCTCATCCTTGGGAGGCGAAGACAGAATTCCTTGAAGAACTGTCAAGAAGCTGAGCTGATCCTTGACCTGTGGCACAGGAAATCCTGACATGCAAGATGGCAATGTTCACAAAAGGGTGTCACACGAGTTGTGACAGATAGGTTTTTTGGGTCTATGGACCCAGGAGAAAAGGGCAGAGGCCTCGCCCTTCACTGACGGGCGTGACCACCCAAGGAGGCTCCGCCAATAGGAGCTGAGCTGAGGACAGTCTAGCAGTGAGTCAGCTCAGCGCTGTCAACAGTGGAATCTGAGGCTCAGAGGAAGTTCGTGTGAAGATACAAACTATTAAACCACAGCCTCCAAGCTACAGTCAAGCCCAAGTGAACAGCAAGGGAGAGGCTTCCAGTGAACCGGAAGAGGAAGGCAGCCAGCTCTGAGATGCTGAAGAAGGGCATCTGTAGGCAGGACCTTGCAGTCACCCCATGGCAGTGACAGATTCTCCAGCCCTCCTCAGACCCTTCCTGCCTCCTGTGCCCCTTGCCACCAGCACAGCTCTGCCATGGTCCTCGAGGTCCTGCTTATACCAGCTCCTGCCTTGCTGCTCTGGGCACCATTCTGAACTAACTCTTAATGCCTATCCAGGTCCCCAAATCTTTTGTCCCTCAGATTCCAACCTGTTCCTCCATATGCTGCCCTGAGGCATGTCAGGCCTTCACCCCGCTAGCTAAGCTGAGTCCCAGTCAGAGAGAACACTGGCTAGGGTCACAGGTTTGCAGAGGAGGAGGCCAGGCTAGACCTGGAAGGATCAGGCAGCCCAGGCTGGGCACACCTGAGTGGCATTTCACCCCCCAGAGCTTAGGTCTTGGCTCCTGTCCTACAGGCTTGAGTTTCCTGAGGCCGCTGCTATGCAAGACAGGACCCTCTGGAGCTGGCAGGTGAGGGTTATGGGAGGAACGTGGGTGTCAGAGGAAATGCCCGCCCACTCCAGTGCACTGGCAGACCTGTGTGGCGCACTGCCTAGAACCCTTTTTGGAAATGCCCTGCAACAGTGCCAATTACTCTCTGTCCCCTGCAGCATTCAGCCATTTTATTTCAAACTTCAAAACAAACAGACCTGGCCTGAAATCATTGCTTGCCCCAATTAGCTGTGTGGCCTTGGATAAGATGCTCAGTCTCTCTATCTCTGATTTAAAACATGAGGGCACTGGAGCATTTACATCTCCTAGTGAGTATATCAATCAAAGTATCAGGCTCCAGCATTGTGTAAGCACACGGTAGATGTTCAGTGGGGGCTGCTATGCTGGAGTATGCAGGTTATTTGAACACAGGCACATATCTCAGCATGAGTTAAGACTGAAAATGCATGCATTTTAAAGTCAAACCTAACAAGAATTCTCTGTTTGCAATGATGAAATATCTACCTGCAGGGCTTGGCTGGAATCTACACAGGAATGGTGCTGGGGTGGTGTCTCTTACATGAGATGGCAACATGGCTCCCTGCTGCTTTGCTTTGGAAAATGGATCTTTTTAGAGGACTGGAGAAACAGCTCAGTGGTTGGAAGTACTTGCTGCTATTCCATTCCCAGCACTCACAGGGTGGCTCACAACTGCCTGTGACTCTAGCTCTGGGAGACTCAACACCCCCTTCTGGCCTCTGTGGGTACTGCACTCACATGGTGCATAAACACATACATAATAAAAAAATAAATCTTTAATATATATAAAGTATTTTAATGGGTATTTTCAAGCTGGGTGCCACAGCACACACCTGTAATCTCAGCCTTTGGAGCTGGGGTGGGAGGCTTTAGGGGGAGGGGGAGGGAAAATGAGGAGGAATGAGGAAGAGGGAAAAGGAGAAAGAAGTCTGTATGTAAATAAAAATGCAGCCAGCAATGACCAAAGCCAGCTAAAGTCAGGATCTCCATCCTGTCTTTTAACTCTTTAGTACCCAGAGACTCAAAGTGCAGGAGCTTGGGGACCCAGTGGCTGTGCATGCTCACAGAGCCTGTACTCAGTTCTGAGCACAATAGCTCCCAGCGGAAAGTGGAAGCTGGTCTCAGCCATCTTCTCTATGGAGCCACATCACCCAGAAGGCTCACTCAGAGGCTGGGCTTGAAAGAGAGTTTGCCTTGAGTCTCGGAGCCATGCTTTTGAGCAACCCTATGTTCGCTGCACCCCACCCTCACAGTTGCACACATCCTCGGGGCATGGGAGAAGTGGTGCTATGAGTATCAGTGAGTACTGCACTCTTAAGGCAGTGCCTTCAAAATTAACCCCCAGAGACTTCCCTAAGGCTCACCTCACTCTAACCGGGTTCACGTCCGGCGGCCAGCACTGACTGCCAGTGAAACCCTCCAGTGAGTGGGGTCTTGTTATGCTGCATTCTTGCTCAATGAATAGATTGGACATGGAAGGAACTCATAGATAAGGATGAGCTGAATCCATTATTGCAGCCTATAGCCAATAAAGGAAGGAAGAATGGACTAGTGAATGGATTGATGGGTGGGTATATGAATTGATGTAGAATGGATGGATAGATGGATGGATGGATGGATGGATGGGTGGATGGATGAGCAGATGGATGAGCAGATGGATGAGCAGATGGGTATGTGGATGGGTAAGTAAGAGGATGCATAGATATATGGATTGTGGGTGGATAATGGATAAATGGATGGATGAGCAGATGGATAGGTGGATGTATGGAAGGGTACATGAATGGACAGATGATGGGTGAGTGGGTGGGTAGATGGATGGGTGAATAAATGTCAGTGTGTTAAATGATGGGTAAATGGATGGGTGGGTAAGTGGATAGGTAGATGAATGGATGGGTGGATGGATAGATGGATAGCTAAACATAAGCTATGCCAATACTGGGCAGTCCTTAGAATAAGGTAGATCTATGCATTCCTAACTGGAAAACACATCCCATTTTATTAAGAAGCACCCTGGATCAGTGTCTACAGATCAGTATATGTGGCATGAGACCATCTTGTGAGTCTATAAACATGGCTGCTTGGACACAGGCAACTGTAGGTGGGGGGTGCTGGTCCATGATCCCAGCGCTTGGTGGACAGAGGCAGGAGGATGGAGGGTTCCAGAACAGGCTAGCCTATATGGCTGGACCCTGTCTCAAGAGTAAAACACTAAAAAGCAGGGAGCCTGGGTCCCAGCCACTCCCAGGCCACGCCTCTGGCTGAGTTAGCTGAGGAGAGAGCTCAGTGACACCTCCTGTCTCCTATCACTTAATCAAGACACGTGGGATGTGATGCTGGCTTTAACCTATTTGCATTTTTATCTTTTTTTTAAACCGAGACAAGAACTCATGTAACTTGGGCTGGCTTCCAACTCTGTATGTAAGTGAAGACGACCTTGAACTCCTGATTCTCATGTCTCCTCCAACGTGCTAGGATTGCAGGTGTGTGCCACCATGCACAATTTATGCTGTACCCAAGATGAAACCCAAGGCCTCATTCATGCTAGATGAGCTCTCTACTAACTGAGCTACATTCCCAGTCCCTTAATCTATTTTTTTAATATAAAAAAGTTTTTCTTAGGAAAAATGTATACAGCAGCTACCTGCTGACCTGCCTGTCTACAGGCACCCTCGGGTCCACAATAGTAGCTGGGTGCTGACACAGACTTGGTTCAGACCACACTTTAGGCCCTGTTCACTCACAGCTAAGGACAGGGATTATGTCCTCTTGCCCTCCAGGGGTTACCCAGACTGGGAGGCAGCACCTGGCGTCTCATCAGAGCTCATGACAGAGACTCAAAAGTCCTCATCCTCCTGGAATGGGAACCCTGCCTCTGGCCCCTGTCCCTCCTGATGCTCAGAGCCTCTCCACTTCTCTCCCTGCTCCCCAAGACTCTCAGAGTCACCCAGCCCTCTCCAGGCTTCAAGTCAGAATTGTTGCAGTCCCTGCCATGGAACAGAGGCTGGGGAAGGAGCAGGGGCTGTGGGGCAAACAAGAAACCATGCAAAATTCATGTAACTTAATCCCCGAGATGCTCTATGGGGCCTCCGCCCAGCATCTTGGACTCCCCAGTTCCCAGCTCCACTGCAGGTCTGGGGCTCAGGTACACTGAGCCTGTGAGACCTGAGAGGGCTACATGCATATCTGCTGTCTTGAGACAAAATAAAGGAATTCGGTCTTTGGAGCAGGTGTTTGGGGGAACTCCCTAGATCTAAAAGGATCAGGGTTTGGTGGCCAGCCTTAGTCAGACAGAAGGACAGAAGAGCCTTACAAGACTAAAGGGGAAGATGGGGATGAGGGGATCAACCCAGCAGACGTCACAGGCTTTGAGTATCCTCATTAGGTGACCTTACCAGAGTGCACAGAGGAAGGGAGGAGGGATGGAGTGAGGGATGAAGCGAGGATGGAGAAGACGAATAGATGGACAGAAGGATGAAAAGAGGGGTGAGTGGACAGAAGCAGG
Source organism: Onychomys torridus (assembly GCF_903995425.1). Lineage (NCBI taxonomy): Eukaryota > Metazoa > Chordata > Mammalia > Rodentia > Cricetidae > Onychomys > Onychomys torridus. The sequence continues at coordinate 126,918,957 of NC_050446.1, forward strand.
AGAGCCAGGTGGGAGACAGAGGGATGGGTGGATAAACGGACCGACAGATAGACAGATGGACAGGACTAGAGATAGTGCTTGGTTAGCAGAGTGACTGTCATGCCCAGGTCCTAAGTATTGACGCCCAGTACTGCGTAAACTGGGCCCAGTGGCACATGCCTGAAACCCCAGCACTCAGGAGGCAGAAAGTAAGAGGATCAAATGTTTAAAGCCATCAGCTACATAGTGAGTTCAAGGCCATCCTAGGCTGTGTGAGACCCCGTCTTAAACAAACAAACAAACAAAACAGATGGACAGAAGGAGGGAGAAATGGGGAGGAGAGAAGGGAAGGGGGAAAGGAGGGGAGGAGGGGGAAGGGGAAGGTAGAGGGACAGAGGAGCAGACCTGTGACTCTATGTCTGCTGGCAGCTCAGCAGGGGTAGGGAGGGGCTCACAGGAAGCAGCAGGCCTGGGGAAGGGGGCTGAGCCCCAGCTATCTGTCTGGAAGAGGGGATGGTGTCATCACACCCAGGAGGAGCCAGCCAGCTTTCATGAAGAGGAAGGAGACAGACACACAGCATTTGGGCCTTGAGCTGCTGCTGGGCTGGAGCGCCATGTGGAGGAAATCCAAGTGTCAGTTTACTCAGGAAACCAGGCCTGAAGCAGCCTGGCCCTGTCCTCAAGCTCCAGCTCAATGAAGGGTGCTGAAGTCGCCTCAGACTGCACTTTGATGGTTAACCAGCATAAAGAGCTGGTTACCAGCATAAAGAGCTGGTTACCAGCATAAAGAGCTGGTTACCAGCGTAAAGAGCTGTTTGCCAGGCAGACTCGGGGAGGCCAGAGGTGTCCCCTTAACTTAGGACCTCTGACCTGCTTGGACAGACTTACACGGTGCTGCAGATGAAGCCACTGCATTCCTACACCAAGCCTCTCTCCTGACCCCACTGGCTTGGCGGGGCTCGTCCCAGGCCACTGTGGCAGCGCCTCTTCCGTTTCTCAGTCTCCACTCACCCCTGTTCCTACCTACCCTCTAAAGATCATCTGAGTAATCTTGAAACAGTAGTCACATTACACACTCCACTGAAAACCTCCACCAATGTCCCCCTGCCTCAGGGACAAAACCAGACTCCTCTCCATGCCTACAAGCCCCAGAAGAGATGTCTCTCTCCAATGCTCCTCACCCCATGGTCCACAGAGCCCATCCCCATCAGGGTCTGGGCTCCTGGACAGATCCTCTGGCCTATGTCTGGCGTAAGACTCTTCGTGACTGAGTCTACACATCCTCCGTTCCCTCCTTTAGGCCACTGCTCAAAGCCATCTCTTCTGGAAAGTTCCTTTCTCATCTCTCTGCCTAGAGTTGCCAGATTTCACCAAAGAAAGAAGGGGATGCCCAGTCACACTCAGACTTTAGAACTGATTTCCACTTTCTGCAAGCACGCATGCTCCTCTCTTTGTTGCTATCTGGGATGCATGTAGGAGAGCAGCTCAAGGCTTGTCTGAGGGTCACAAGAAGCAAATGTCCTGCACCCTCAGCCTTTCTGCAGACTCTGTCATGCTTATAAACAAGCCTGAAGCGTCATCCCCCACCCCACCCAGGGCAGGGACTTTATCTGCCACGCTGCCCTTGGCACACAGTAGGTGCTCAATAAATAAATATCCAAGGGTGGATGTGAGTAGAGCCTGGGGGACAAGTGAGTAGGGGAGCCTGCCTTGCACAGAGGCCCTTTGTGCTCTGCTTTGCCGCCACCCCTGCTGCAGCCGCTGTTCTCCAAGCTGAGCATCATCTGTAGACAACTCTGCAGGCTGCAGACCCCAGGCATGTTGGGAACCAGGAAACTGGGGTTTGGGGCCCTGCCCTCCACTGCTGAGTTCTGTCACCTCAAGGAAGTCTGTGGATGGCGTGTGACTCAGCACCCCCATCCGTGGAGGGGAAAGGGAGGGAGCTGCCCTCACCCCAGCTCTGCTGGGCCCGGATGCCAGAATCTGAAGGTTCTCCATGTGAAAGGGAGATAATGTCTGCTGTGCCAGGATTCTGACTGCCAGGAAAGCAACAGGCCCTGCCTCATAGACTCCATGTGGAGAGGTCAGAACTCCCCCAGGAGGGCAGCTGATGCCTTCAGAGCACCCACTGTGTGCCTATACTTACAGTCGCCATCTCCTGATTATATTAAAACACCACTGACTCCATTTCAGAGTTTGGGAAAATGAGTCCCAAAGACACAGCAGAGGACAGACTGGGGATTTTGATGGGCACTCCAAAAGCTAAGCCACTGACCAGCAGGGTGGCTCAGAGGCTGTTGGCACCAAGGACAAGTTTTTAATTTTTTTTTTCTTTCTTATTATGTGTTTTCTATTTTTGAAGTTTTTGGACAGGGTATTATGGAGCCCAAGCAGCCAAGCTAAGGGTAACCTTGAACTGACCTTCCCACCTCCCCCTCCGAGGAGTGGCATTACAGGTGTGCACCAGCATGCCAGGATTAAAGATTAGCCAGTGCTGGCAATGGAACCCAGCGCTTCATGTGTGCTAGGCAAGAGCTTTACCAACTCAGGCACATCCAGTTCCCTCTTCCCAAGTGCTGGGATGAGAGGCATGTACCACCACGCCTGGCTCCATCAATTTCTGAGGATGCAAACCCTACAATTCAACTCAACCAGGAAACTCCTTCCCATGTGGCCGCTCCCCAAGATTCCACACAGAGTGAGGATGAGCCGTGAGGATGCATAGGTAAGGATGCCTCTCAGAGAAAGTGGCCCAGGTGGGAGAAGGGACAGTTTGATTCCCTCAGGAGACTGATCTGTGCAGGGAGGCAGGAGACTTGGGCACACATGCAGCTGTCTGAAAATAATGCACTTTCTGTCTCCAGTGAGGCTTCAGAGCTGCTGTCTGGCGTCTGTCTTTGGAGGGGGTTGAGAGAGGGTATGACACCGGCCTTGAGTGAGTCACCAGGGCAAAGGTCTCCTGAGCCTTAGTCATGCCGTTCAGCCTGGGGTCTGGTTTCCAGAGATCCTCCCCTGAGTACTGTTCAGAGAAGCCCACCCAAGCCTCCCGGCCATATCCCAAGAAGAAGAGCAGGTGCAGAGGGTGCTGTTGTCAAGGTACCTCGAATTCCCTCACCACGCTCATTCATGGAAAAATACTTTCTGAGCAAAAATGTTTCAAAATATATTTTAAGCACATACATAATTCTATTTATTAAATAAAGTCCAAGAGATACAGCCTTTGGGAACCTGGGGGCAATAAAGTGAGTCACGGCTGGCTTCAGTGACTCAGTGGGAACGAGGGGATTCCACCACCTACGCCTCCTCTTGAAAAAAAAAAAAAAACCATTTGCCTTCTCGACAGGTGATGGGAGCCTCTGCCATCAGTCTGCGCCAAGAAAACCATCCAACAAAACAAGAAACCCGCTTCAAAAAATTTTAGTTGTAGAGCTGAGTAATTCGATGTGGGCCTGTGTCCAGCCTACGCCCCCGCGGGACACAGAGAGCCCGGGAGTGGCTTGGCCAGGACCAGGGGCCTGAATCAAGAAGGACTTACCAGCTGAAGAATTCCAAACCCCTGTGTCACATGGAGGAACCTTCCAAAACACTGGATGTGCCAGCCTTGAGAGTCACTGGTAGCCATGGTAACCCTGTCTCCTCAACCACACTGCTTGTGTTTTTGTGTCCTTAGATTTTTTCCTGTTTTGCAATGTTTTGCTGGGACCCCCGACTTTGCCCAAAGTCAGAGGCCAGGGGCCAGGGTTCCTAGCGAGGGCAGGAACAGCCTGCTTCCCAGTCTGACCTTCCCTGGAAGGCTATGCATCTTTTATTTTGCAGAACACATGGGAACAGAACTGTCCCTGGTCATTCTCTTGATTTCTCTCTGACATGACGGGAGAAATCACTCTAGAGCTCAGGGAAATGGTGGTCTAGGATTCCAGATCTTGCTCCAGTTGAGGGCTAACCCAGGGTCCCCTGTTTGATATCTTTGAACCTCAATCAACTTGTCTGCAAAATGGGGACAGCACAGGCACTTTTCAAGGCTGGAGGGACAACAAAAGGGGGTGCTACTTTCTTTCAGCACCACACACACACACACACACACACACACACACACACACACACCACACTTACTATGTATGCACAGAGACTATTCTATAAATTGAGCGTGCAGTGGCAAACAGCAAATCCCTGCTCCCAAGGAACCAACAGTCTAGTGTGGGAAGCAGGGGACAGAGACAGCAGATAGACAATGAAGTGCTGAGTGCCACCTGGAGAACAAAGCATGTCTGTGAGACAGGACAGGGTACACTGGGTTAGGGGTTGAACCACGAAGGTTTGAGCAAAAACACCGCTCAAGGAAAGTGGTTTCTAAGTGATAGGAGACACTGTGTGTGAAGGAACAGGGAAGAATGTCACAAAGCCGGTGGCATGTGCCAAGGTCCTGGGGCATGAAGGAGCACGGAGCATCTGAAGACAGAATAAAGAGAGTTTCTCTGCAGCCAGGAAAACCAAGGGGAGAGAGGATCAGCTGAGATCAGAAAGATGAGCAAACACAGTCTCACGGGTCCCTGCAAGTCCTACGAAGAATTAAAAATAGGATCGAAACACATAATGATCCTTATTATGGCTGCTGCTATAAATAGAACCACACTTTCCAAAACACGGGGCTCTCCTAACTCAAGCACCCATGGCCCCTCTCCTCAGTGTTTTCCACCTCCTCAGCTTGTCCTCTTGATGGAGTGGAAAGTGCCAAGCCCATTTTAGTGGACAGCTATAAAAAGCATGCTGAGGCTCCCGGTGCTGATGACCAAACTCTGGGGCTAATATTAGCCCGAAGCTGTCACCTTTCCTAATGAGAACAGCAGCTGGGATTCCCCTGCCTTGGAAAACTCCGGCCGCCCCACCCTGCATGCAGTGCCGACTAGCCAAGTGTCCATGGAGATGGACACAGGATCGGTTTTGGAAAAACCAACTTCAGTTACATGGATCCCCCTTGCAGGAGGTGAACCCTTGGGGTCAAAAGAGCAGGCTGTGCACCTTGCAAATTATCAAGGCCCCCCTGTCATGAGAGGAGCCACATACCCCTCTCAGGGAAGCCTACTTCTTGGGGGATACTCAGGGTGCCTCAGAAGGCCTCGCTGGTCCCTGAGATCCTGGAATTGGTGTGAAAGACTCTCGGTGATGAAACATATTATACCAACAACTCAGCAGAACTCAGGGTTCTCCATCACTCAACTTGGTTTAAGCCCATGCTTTGGGGATCAAGAAGGATCTTAGAGCAAATCAAGCCAGATCTGCACTTTTATAGACCCTGGAGCCACACTGCCTGAACCACAGGTACCAGCTGTGTGGTAGTCATTATGTCATCTAATCTCTGTGCCTAGTCTCACTGCAGAACTTGGGGAAGAGTAGCTCATTTGGAGGGCTATCATGGGACTAAGACTCTGGTCTAAGCAGATAGCAAATGCTTAGACCAGAGCTTGGCTCAGGATGAGTGACTGTTGCTTTTGAATGTCTCTTGGCTCTCTAGGTGAACACTTGGCTTTGTTCTTCCCTTGCAAAGTGTCAAAACAAAAGGAAAGAATGGTTTATTCAGCTTCCAATGATGGGTCACAGTCCATCTTTTCATGGAGGTCACAGACAGAGGCAGGAGCCTGAGACAGCTGGTCACCCAGCTCACGTTTTATGAACATTCTCAATGGACTCAGCACTGTCTGTGTACAGAGCCCAGCCTGCTCCCTCCTATCTTCTCGACTCCACAGAATGGTGATCACCTGAATTTGACCAAAAGAAGTCCTTTCTCAGAGAGGTCCAGTAGTCCACCCAGGGAAGGATGGCACCAAGCTCTGACTGCTTTCCTTTCTGCTGTTGTGATAAAATGTTTTGATAAAAAGCAATGCAGGAAAGAAAGGGTTTATTTGGCTTCCAATTATGGGTCAGAGGCCATCATTTCATGGAGGCCACAGAAGCAAGGGCCTGAGACAGCTGGTCACCCAGCATCCATAATTAAGAACAGAGAAATAAGTGCAGCCATGCTGCCTGTTTGCTTTTTATGGGCAGGCAGCCTTTGTTTGTTTGTTTGTTTGTTTGTTTGTTTGTTGTTTTTTACTTCTGTGCCTAAGGGATGGTGCCACCCATAATGACTGTGTTCTCCCACATCAGAGTGATTCTCCACAGACATATCAGTTAACCTGATCTAGACAATTCTTCATTAAAACTCTCTTCCTCCAAGTGATGGTGGCACACACCTTTAATCCCAGCACTCGGGAGGCAGAGGCAGGCAGGTCTCTGTGAGTTGGAGGCCAGCCTGGTGTACAGAGTGAGATCCAGGACAGCCAGGGCTGTTACACAGAGAAATCCTGTCTCAAAAAAAAAAAAAAAAAAAAAAAACCAAAAAACTATAACAAACCACCTCTCTTCCCAGGTGGTTCCAGGTTGTGACAAGGTGGCACTAAAAACTAACCATCACACAGTCTGACCTCAAAGACTGGGCTTGGGACCATGGGACCTTGGGACCTGGGCTTGGGACCATGCAGCTGGCAGCCCCATCCCCACCTCCTAAACTTGTCCAATCCAAACCCACACAGGCAACATGTGCCTCACACAAGGTATGTGGCCAGAGCTCTGAGGAGGCTGGAGGGCCACAAAGACAACCACAGGTGTTCAATGACAGGGCACGTGATTCCCATGTGTCCCCAACTCCAGGGGCAGGACTGATGAGCCAGTTCACAGAGGGAAACCAAACCACAGGCTGAGGCTACATGTATCTATGGGTGAGGGCCCCGACCTTGATCATCAGCTTAATAATAATGGCATAATAATAACTCAGCATGCTGACTTAGGTGCGAAATGTGCCATTATGATTATTCCCACTGGGTCAACTTGACTTTTCAAGGCCAAATGCTTCTGATGGTGAGGTCAAGGTATGGATGGCTCTGGAACTCAAGAGAGCTGCACAGTAGCCAACTGTTGTGGGGTAACCCTTTTGTACACTGTGAAGATGGGTCGCTGTTTAACCTCATCTGCCAAGGCACCTTCTGATGGGTTTAATGAAGAGCTGAATGGCCAATAGCTAGGCAGGAGAGGCTAAGTGGGACTTCTAGGGAGAAAGGGGAACTGGGGGAGGGGGGGAGATGAGAGATTTGCCAGCCAGACACGAAGAAAGTGGGATGTACAGTATGGAGGAGAGGTAACGAGCCACATGGCAGAATGTAGATTAATATAAATGGGCTAATTTAAGTTATAAGAGCTGGTTGGGAACAAGACTAAGCTAAGACCAAGCTTTCATAATTAATAAGAAGTCATTATTTGGGAGCTGGTGGTCCAAGAAAAGTCTAACTACAGCCAATACCTAAGTCGGCGCTCATTGCTTTCAGCAAGCAGTTCATTGAAGCTATTGACCCAGACATCCAGGAACTCACTGGCAGCCCCCAGCAGGAGGGTCTCAGTAGGTTCCATCTTCCCATCCTTTCTTAGATGTCTCTATCAATACAGAGGCTCTGCCACCTTGGACCCGAGTGACAAAACGTTTGTGTCTTATTAGCTTGTTCCCCTCATGATGCTGTAAAGCCACATTTGTCTTGTCAATATCACAGCAGGACTGAGGATAGTGTCCTGATCCTGGAGATGCAGCCAACCTAGAGAACGTGCTGTTACCTGGGCATTTACAGTTCCTGTTACTAAAATTCACTAAAGGCAGCCTGTTACCTCAGCATACTGCGATGGTTAGTATTGTCCACTTGACAAAGATCTAGAGTCAAAGAGGCAAGTCCCCAGGGGTGTCTGTGAGTGGTGATCTAGACGAGGTTAAAGGAGAACCACTGCCTGACCAAATTAGAAGAAGAAAGGAACTGAACACTAGCCTCAGGACTCCGAGTCTCCTGACTACAGATGTATTGTGACCAGCTGCTCGTGATGGGCTTGACCCTTGAACTGTGAGCCAAAGCAAACCCTTCCTTTAGCTGTTTTTGTTAAGGTAGCCATCACTGCAATGGAAAAAGTAACCCTTGGGCCCAAACCAAACAGACCCATGTCTCTACCCAGGTTACACACTCTCAATAAAAAGAAACAGGCTGATAACGCACTGCAAGACGTTATCACAGTGTGATATGCTGTGTCGGTTTAAACCCAGGTTCTGAAAGACCAGAAAGCATCAGCACAAACGTTCATGCAGCCAGAAAAGCACAAGTTAAACTATAGACTCAAAAATGTGTCCGTGTAAGCAGAGAGTCTTGGTCAGCAGAGCCCTGTGGGTAGTAAGTCAGCCCCTGCCTCCTGCCTGCTCCCCATCTATATGAGCATTCCAGTGGGACGCATGAGTTTGTGACAGGGAGCAGGTTATTTGCCCTTGTCTTGGGGTCTCCTAACACTCACTTATGTTCTTTTCCTACCTTTCCAGTGGCCTCTAAGCCACCTGTTGCTGATTCACCACAAGGGTCAATTCTGCCTGTCAAGACGAACTGGGCAATGCATGATTGCATGGATTTCAGTCATCAGGACTTGGGCAGATTTCAGACCACGAGGTGAGGGAGTCAGGGATGCTGGGAACATGCTCTGCTCACAGCCGGCCCCCTGCTCTTGTCCAGCAATGGTATCAACGGTGACTGGGAAAGGACATGACCTTATATAAGCCCCTCCCACCTGGGGACAGGCTATATTGTCACTTTTACTTTCACTTCCGATCCCAATGTATCTCCTGTCCCCACAGCCACCTGGACACAGGCGCCTCAGATCGCCACACCTATTGCTCAGACCTCAGGCTTTTCACAGAATTTGCTCTGCTGTCCCCTCCCGCTGCTGCGACAGCGATGGAGCTTCCCAAATCTGCTTGCTGCTCTCCCCGTCCCCACTGGGGACTACCCAGTGAGTCATCTAATCACAGAATCTAACAGACACCTCAATGCTACCCTTAGCCAGGCTCTGCCACTCCATCTATACCGCATGGCTGTCCACTCCCAGACACCTTGCCTTGGATAGATGAGACCCTGGTTTGTCTAAGGAGGTCCAGAGTTCATCAGACCCAACATTCCAATTTCCAAAAGGGGACCCACATTCCAGCTGAGCCTCTTCCCACACTGCTTCTCTTATGCAACAAACCTCAGTAACAAAGTGTCCACTTTACAATGACCTAGACACCCCAATGCCCACCTCAGAGCTGCAAAGCACTCGGTTTCTCCTCTTAGAAATAGGAAAAGGAAAAGGTATTTTTAAAAATGTTTGCCTATGTGAGGAAAATATATGAAAACAAAAACAAGGTTGATGAAAGGGGACAAGTTCAGTCTCCAAGGAAGCATCCAAGGACCAATTCAAGCATGCCATCCACATCAGCAGTGACCTGTGTGGCTGTGGTCACAGGGGAATGAGCCAGAAGAAGGGGAAGTTACCCAAAAGGCTGAGTGTGGTGTGAGGCTCACTTCTGTCTGGCTCAGAGAAGCAAGAGAAAGCGACTGACCTGTGGTCTTCTCCATGAACACAACCTTGGACTCCGCTGTGAAGTTCTGGCCTGTGAGGATCATCTGCTGGCCCCCATAGACCAGGCAGCTGTCCACGTCTTGTCTCTCCACCATGGGCAGCTCGTGGGCAGAGCGCTGAGCTGAGGGCAAGAGGGAAAAGATACACTGTGACCCAGAGGAATCTGCTCCAGAGATGCAGCGGAGAGGCGGGGATTGGAGACCCAAGTGGGAACCTCCAAACATTATATCCTTGGAAGGGCCACAAGTCACTTAAGCCAACTTGCTCTCACTTTGCTCTGCATGCATGAATCCAGGCAGTCTTCCCTGCAGGACAGGCAGGAACAGGATGGACTGGGTCTTCATGCTCCTTTGTGCATAGACAGGCCCAGTCCTCACAGTCTCCACTGCTCAAGTTACTTCTTCCTTACACAACCCAGACTCACAGAACCCTGGGAGCTGAGGGCACAGCCAGCTGAAGTTTGAGGGTGATTCTTACTGTAAATTGTGTACTCCAGGATCTGCCCCCCATGGCTTCATTTTCTAGAGGTCCCCCTCCATCACTATGTTCCCACCATTTTTCTAGAACTTCTAGAGCTTTCCAGCTCTCTCTCTGTCTTTCTCTCTTAGATAGATAGATAGATAGATAGATAGATAGATAGATAGATAGATAGATAGATAGATAGACAGATAGACAGACTGCATGCATGTGTGTGTATTTTGCTGTGCTTGAGAGTGGAACCCAGATCCCCAGGCATGCTAGGTAAGCAGTGTACCCCTAAGCCCAGCCCTTGCCACCTCTTAGGCGCGCTCCCCCCCCCACCTGCCAGCATCTGTGCTCTCCTGAGCTCTTTGCCCCTCCCTGAGTGGGTGATTCCTCCCTCATCACCTCAGACCTCACCCAGTCTGGCTTCCTCCCAGAGGTTCCCTGGGCCACACTCCCCCTTCTTTGCCCCCCACCCCACTCCCTCCCCTGCTCCCTCCTGCTTAGCCCTTCTCTGGAGAAGGGCTCACTTTCAGACACCCTATGGGAGCTGTCCTCAGCCCCAGGAGAGAGGTGCTGGAGGTGGCCGAGTGCAGGCAGGCAGGTCTTTCCCATCTCTGCTCCTCTCTACCCACAGCGAATGAAAGCTGAGGCAGTTCTCTATGGGCACACCATGCTCAAGTGCTCACAGCAGCCTTCGGAGGAAGCAGACAGCAGAGATTCACTTTCAGCTATGTACAGGACCCCACCTGACTGAGACGGGAACCCTCCTCAGCAGACCCAGCACCCAGAGCCACCCCTCAGCCCTTTGTGGGACGCAGGCTGCAGGAGACAATGAATAGAGACAGGTGCAGCCCCAGCCAGGTGACCAAGGAACTTCTGCGGCAGCCAGGTCCCGCCCACTCCCTTAGGCCCCTCCCTCTCTCCCTTCCTCCCTCCACAGCCCTGCCTTCCTGGTGAGTCAGCTTGAGCGTCTGGCTCTTGTCCTACAGCTTAGGGCTGGGCAGAGGGCCAGGTCTTTCCATGCCAGGGCCCCCGGACCTCCCCATCCCCTCCCCATCCGGGAGCCAGGAGCCAGCCGGGAGGCTGAGCAGCAGCCTTGTGAGGCCCAAACTTAACCCTTTCCTTCCATGTTAGGGGACATATTACCCTCTTCCTCTGTCCCCAGGGCTGAGGAGCCATACTGAGTAGCAGGTGCACTTAGGGATTTCCAAGGCTTCCACCCACTTCCTAGTGACTTGCCCAGCCCCGTGGTCCTGATGCCTGGCTTGGTGCTCAGAAGCAACACCGCACCCCATCGCCTGTGGGCTCTGGGACGTGTTGAGGAGCCAGGGATAAAACTGCTAATTCCTCCCACATGAGTGAGCTATTAAGCCTGTCTTTCAGTGTGGAAGCCCCTGACTTTCTAACTGAGCAACTGCAAAGGCAGGTTTACTAGCAGTGAAAACAGCAGCTAGCTGCAGAGGTGGCTTCTTATACTTGCCTTTCATGGGGTGGGGGGGGGGTGGGGTGGTCGGGGCTGCTGGCACTGGAGATGCCAGCAAGAGCCACCCCTCCCATTTTACAGGTGGAAAACCTGAGTCATTGCTACTGGGGAGGCCAGCCAAGGGCTTGCAGTCAGCCAGGCCAGGGCCAGGCTGGGCGAGCTCTCCGAGGGGTGGGAGCCTTGCTGTGAATCACCAGCACAGGTCTGGGGCAGCCTCCTCTCTGCACAGCTCCAGGTCCACTGCAGGCAGCAGCAGCCACCTGGACACATGTGCAGTGCTGGCTTCCTCCTTCAGCACTGTGGGGATGGTGCCTTTAACAAAAGATGTGAAGAGAGCAAGGCAGCCTCCTGGAGGCCTCAGGTGTGCCCAAGCCTTCTGAATGGGATGGAATGGGAAAAGCAAGCATCTGACTCCTCCACAGGCCCTCTGCACACACGTGCAGGCTGACGGGAACACTGAGCAGAACACCTTTGTAATGTAGATTCTCAGCCTCAGTGTCTCCAACCTTGGGCCTGATCCTTCTTTACTGGGGCCAAACTGTGCACGACTGGATTATTCAACAGCACCCTGAATCTCTGGTCTCTTCCCAATAGATGCCAGTAGTGCCCCCACCTACCAGCTACGAGACCCCAAAATGTGTGCACACATGGCTGGTGTCCTCTGGGGAAGGAGGGACATAAAGTCACCCCTAAGAGTGACAGCTGTAGAGATTCTGACTTAAGAGCCTGGGGGGGGGGGGTCCCTGCTGTGATCATTTAGAAGACAATCCTAAAGATCCCAGATGGCCGCAGTCATCATTGCTGTAGGAGATGGGGGGGGGCATCCTGCATCTGCCACTTTTTGCCTTGATGACTCTGGGGACAAGTCAATTCACCTGAGTCTCAGAGGGCTACTCTGTGGCATCATAACAGTGCTTGCCTCATGGGTAAGCTTCATGCAGATGCCGTGTTCACAAAAGACACCAAGAGCACAGCTGCCAAGCTGTCTCATCTCAACCAGTGTCCAGGTGGGTATGCGAGGGACAAAAGATGGCATGTCCTTTCGGAATATTAACCAGCCAGAAAAAAGCTCAACATAGAAAAGGAACTGGGCACTACAGGACAAATTTAATGTGGTCTGTGGCAGTTATTAAGTTAACCTCTTAATAAGATGTAATGTGCACTACTGTCCACTATTTGGTACAGTGACTCCCTTTACGGGGTGGGTGACATTTGTCCAACGCATGCTCAGCATGCAGGAACATTCAGTGCTGAGCTCAGCATGGGCTCGGGATGCGCAGCTTCCTAGGAGACACCAGTGTGGTGTGGTCCAGGCGTTCACACCAACGGTCTTCAATTCTTCTCAGAGACTCCCGACCCTAAGGCAGGTTTGCTGACTCTAAGCACAAGGGCTTCCTAAAGAGGCCTCCCAGAATCTGCAATGCCATAAGGTTGAAGCAGTGTTTAATAAAAATCCAGAGGAGCCTGGCCACTCCCTAGGGCCCTTGTCTCTTAGGCAGAGGCCAGAAGTATGTATTTTGCCCATCTTCTTACATGGCTTCTCACACATGTTGCGGGGCTCAGTTCCACGTGGCAGAGGCCACCTGAGGACAGGGGATCTCCTCCCCGGCAGTACCCTAGTCCTTGGAGAACCCCTCAGCAAAGCAAAGCAGTCCAATTAGCCTCCAAATGAGGAACTGAGAGAAGGTGAGTGGCAGCTAGAATCACCCTCCTGAGGCCCACAGTTCTACCTGATGTAACTTCCACCAGCTACTGCTGCTAACTGGAACAACAGGCAGGACAGAAGGGGGCTCCCGGAAGTCCTGGGTCTCCTGGGCTTCCCGCCCCACGCCCCACTGCTCCCATCAACCCCTGGAGCTCCCTTCAGCTCTTTAGAGATTCCAAGCCATCCAAATGCTCCTGACTGTAGTTCTCTAACCAAACGCTGTCCGGGGTTCAAATCCACCCTGGTGGACTGGCTCCAGCTTGGGGGCGATCCGAACCCAGGCTCCGGCTTAAGCTTCCGAGTGGGCCCGGGCCTCGATGCTGCCCCCTCCAGTTTCTGGCACCTCATAAATTGTCTCGGGGTCCCGTATTTTTACAAGTTCTGAATCCACCGGGCGCAGTGGTTCATTTTTCCCAGTGCCAGTGCTGACCCGCAGCCAAGCAGTGAACACCTCAGAGCTCTGGAAAACTCACGGGTCCATTCCCACGCCTACAGGGGTGAGTGGCCAAAACCAAACTCTGCCCAGGAGCCTCTAGAGGGAGACAGGAAAGGCTGGCTGGGGAAGGTGTCTCTGCAGAGCCAGGATTCTGTTAGCATGGGACAATTACTGCCACAGAGGGGACCTTGGGTCCTGGCATGTCACAAGTATGTTTTTTATATTGTACGATGCACATAGCACTAAGAGATAAGGGCCCTTTGTCAGTACAAGGATGCTGCAACGTGGCTACAGAGTCCCAACTATAGCTTGACAACAGCTAGCATGGGGCCTCAGCAAATGCCTCCATCTCTCTGGGCCTTTCTTTGCACGGGTGTTAATTGCATTTACTTTTATTGCTAAATGTCATGAGCCCAAGAAGCAGAGTTGAGGACATTCTGTCAAGGGACACACTTGGAAGCTTGTGTGTCATAGGGGCAGACAAAAAGGATTTGGACCCGGGATGAAGGGCTCAGACTGAGCCATTGGGAGAACACTGTGGGAAGCTGTCACCCAGTACAGGCCAGAGGCGCCTCTGCCTCCCCAGCAATGGTCAATTGGCCCAAACTGGCCTCCCCTGAGTGTGGGACCCCTGATTATAGGACCCCAGGGCCCTGTCTTGGAATGGCAGCCTGGCACAGTAGATCCAGGCTGGGCCAGAGGGAGCTGTTGTATTCAGCCCCAGGTTCACTGTGACCACTCACTACGACTTCCCTGAAGCTTCTCCTCTAGGGAGGATTGTGCTACCATGTGACCTCGGAGATCTCAGCCTCCTCATATAGAAAGGGGGACAGCACGTACCCTACAGAGAGGTTCCTACCTGATCACCCTATCCACATGGCACCCATTCGAGACTACACTCTGTTCTTTGTATTTCCTGGCCTGACCTTGACTTTTCTCCTTCCCATGCCATGGACATTCTCAAACATCTCTGCATTTAATAAGATTCTCCCCAGAGGCTGCATGAACCCCAGTTGATTGATGGGTTCCCTGGTCACTGAGGGACCCATGCTACTGAAACACAGAAGAGATCCAGGGCTTTAGTTCCTTCTTGTGCAAGCTAGGGGTACAGGAAGCACCTTCAGCCTTTGAGGGGATGGGTTCTGAGGATCAGGCCTGCCTGGCTCACTGGTACATGGCAGTGCTCAGCAAATATGTCCCAATATTTCTGGATGAGGAAGCAAGGGGCCGATGGGGTGATGAGGCTGGAGAGGAGCTGGCACACGCAAGTCCGTGGGCACACTGTGGGCAGTCTGTCAAGGGTGGTTCTGCCTGCCTGTTCCCAGGTGGCTGGATCAGGAAAGGACTAGAATGTGTGTGTGTGTGTGTGTGTGTGTGTGTGTGTGTGTGTGTGTGTGTGTATCCACCCAGGTCCAGGCTCCCAGCAAAACAGTTCTCTTGGCAACTTCTGCCAGGTTACCCACTCCTCCCCCACTGGTAACCTGGTTTCTCCTGAGTGGCAGGGTGTGTGGCCCACTGTGCTTTCCTGAGGTAGCTTGTGTTTGCTGAAATCTCACGTGCACCTGCTGTTTCCCAGGCTGTGGTCTCCCTGTGATGATGTGGCAACAGCCAGAGGTGTGATCCAGTCTGCTTTGTAGGGCTCCAGGGATGGTCGCAGGGGACCTGTCCACTCTGGATCAGTATAGGGGAGGGTTACAACTGTGATCATGATCATGCTGTCCTGTAATACACCTGCATTAACCACACACCAGCAAGTGGGGGCACTGTAACTACTCCTATTTTAAAGATAGGGAAAACAAACGAGGCATGGGTCATTAAGTAACTCCTCTGGGAGAGGCTGGATTTGAACCCAGACCTCTGGGTCCTGAACAGTCTCCTAACCACCATTCCAAACTCTTCCTACCCTTCCGTGGCCCCTGCTGTTGCTCAAAGTGGCCTCTGGTCGCTGCTGACAAGTCTCCTGGGCAGCAGAGGCTGACAAAGGCCTGGCATGTGTGCCCTCTCCCAGGGTACAAATTTCTCAAAGGAGACACGCAAGCACTCTTCAGTGGGAAGTAAAAATACATAAGCGAGAATGTGTGATAGCCAAGGACCCAGCAACACTTTCTCAGGGTATTTACCAGAAAAACGAAAGCCTTTGTCCACAAAGGGGTGCTGATATCTTTACCCTGACACCCACGCTGTGGGACAGGCCAGTACCCACTGCTGGTAACTAAGCCATTGGATTCCTGCAACTGAGCACTGCTCAGCCATCCACAAGGGCAAACTGCAATCAAGTAGCAGAAACAGGCTCAGATACCGCGAGAAAACAGCAGGACCCCAAACACACAGCCTGCGCCTCAGTCCTTCACAAAGCGCAGAGCCTAACGCCCATCATGATGACAGACAGCCAATCTGTGACTGCCTCTCTGTGCCACCTGGCGAGAGGCAGCAGCTGGGGGGGCTGAGAGGGTCTTGACAGAGTCAAGCGCTCTGTGCCTTGGTTGGAATGGTGGCGACAAGTGTGTCCGTCGTTGCCAAGTCACTCAACTAAAGGACACATCGGTGCACCTCCTGTTTCTTACACTTCGATGGGAACGCATATGTCAGAGACAAGCCCAGGCCTCCTCCCACTCTGCAAAAGGAACAAAGTGAATCCATGGTGCATGCTGTGTGGGCAGAGCCTGGCGCACAATTGCTTTAGGCATTTCCTGAGCTGTGGTTGTGAAGATGAATCCACAGGTCTTGAGCAGGGCTGTGGAGCGTCACAGACAGAGTCCGCAAATGTCAAGGCTGCCTCGTGACCCCTGGGAAGCCTCTGAAGGCTTCTTCCCCCACTTCCTCAATGTCCTAACTAGTCGTAGAGGCCTCTGGGCTTAGTGACACTTTCTCCACCAGGAGCCTGTGAGTGAGGAGTTAGCCGGGAACGTCACAGGTTCTCTGCATCCTCTTCAGACTCTTGGGGGCCTCCTTAAGTCTGCTTCTAAGACCACACCCTAATGGAGACAGTGTGTGTGTGTGTGTATGTACTAGTGTATGCATGTGTATGCATGTGCAAATATACTTGTTTATGTATTTTTGTGTGTGTATGTACACATGTAAATATGTGTTTTATGTGTGTACATATATACACATATATGTATTTATTCATGCTTTTGTGTGCATAGGTATGTGTTTTTGTGTGCATATGTATACATGTAAATGTATGTGTTTATGTGTATGTGTACACGTGCATAGGTATATATGCATTTGTGTGTGTGAATGTGTGTGAACAAGTACATGTATATATGTAAGTACTTAAGTGTGTATGTGTGCATATATACATGTATATATGTTGGGTTGTTTATATGTGTATATGTATGTGCGTGTGTATATGAGTGTACATGTGGGCATGTGTAAATATATATATATACATGTGTTTCTATGTATATGCACATGTACAAGCATGCACGTGCTATGTATGTATATACACATATGTATATTAAGTATATGTAGGTCTTTATACATATGTTTGTGCATTAGTATTGTTTATATGTGTGAATATGCATACATGCATGTGTGCACATGTGTTATTTATGTGTGTATATTATGTGTGTTATTTGTGCATGCATATGTATGGTGTTTGTGTATATGTATATATGCATATGTACATGCATTTTTTGACCCACATGAGTCAAGCCTGAGCACCCACCTGTGTGGAGCAGTCAGCAAACAAACTAAGAGGAAGAGGAGGAAGACTCGGCCCCTTGGGAACCGTGGAGCATCCAGAAGTGGAGGACCACATCAGAAAGGGCTAAACAGTGACCACCCACCCCGACCCCAGGCCTCACCTGACAGCCCAGAATGGGCTCATTCAGAAGCGGGATCTTTGCATGTGAGCAAGTTAAAAACTGAGTGAGACCAGAACCAGAGCAGAGATGGGGCCCAAGTCCTCATCAGTGGCAGACCTGAGGACACCCACAGATGTAGACAGGACCCCGAGGAGACAGAGGCAGAAACCTGAGCCATGCATACACAGAGGGGACTGCAGAGACATGCGTGAGGTGTGCCCCCCCCCCAACCCAGCAGTCACCTCACAGCACGCTCTGGTCCCACATCTAGGGAAGCACAAATATCTGAGGCTTAAAGCCGCTGCATGACAACCTCTCAGACAGCCCAAGATCTAGTCTAGGGAGAAGCCATGCTTCCCTACTGCAGAGGCAGAGTCATGGCGGCCACTGAGCAGGAGCCTGGGAAATGCCCTGACACTGAGAAACACAGATGCCAGGCTGTACAGCAGGGAGCTGCGGGCCCCCAAGGCTGGGGTCGGGCAGGAAGAACCACAACAGGTCACAAGACCACCGTCCAAACAGCAGTGTCCACCAGCATGTTCACAAACATGCGCTTGTTCCCCCGAGCTGGGGCACAGGGGCGCCTTTCCAAAATAAATAAGTTAGCCTTGTAAATACAGACCAGCCCACTGTTTTTCTTACCAGCTCATCCTCCCCAACAGTGTAAAGTCAATTAGACAATAAATATTTATCCTCCCCGTCTGTGTCCACAGGTGTGAGTCACTAATTGTCAATATGTATTCATTATCTCCCTACAGGCTATAAAACAAGCCAATCAGCCAAACTAACACGCACGGAGTGCCTTTACAGGGGTCAAGACTAGAACAAATCGGGCAACAGAGCCTAGAGAGGACCAGAAAGACAGTGACTGGCCAGCAGCTGAGGGTGGCTCACCAGGAAAACTGCATCCTAGAAGCCAGAAGAAGTAGTTTACAGAACTAGAAAGTTTGGAACTCCAGCTTTGCTACTGAGTAAAATGGTGAATCACTTTACCAAGAAAGGCTGGGTCTCCTTATCTGTCAGAAGGAGGAAGATGAGGTGGCTGAAACAGGTGGGGAACCAACAGATTTGCAAGGTTCAAAGGATTTTTGGATGCGTTAACAACTTTCCTGAAGGTGTGTGGTTCACCGAGTGACATCAGACACATTGAGTTGAGGAGGGGGCGGGGGACTGACAGACATCCTCTGCCCGCTACCCTGCAGCCCACCACAGTCCCACCCTGAAAGTGAGCTGCCTGCCTGAAAGAGGAGAGCCCTGTTTGCTCAGCACCCCCAAAACCCATGAAGGAAGAGTCTGTGTTTCCTTCTAGAACAATCCTGAGACATTCGAAACCAAACAGGATAGGGGTGGCTCCTGAGACAGAGAACAGGGGTGAGAAGGTGGCTGTGACCCTGGGTCTCTCCTTCCCTGCCGGTGGCTCTTGTCTCCCAGCTCTGAGGAAAGGCTCTCCAGCACCCCAGCTTTGCCTGGCCAAGCTGTAGGCTCCTGCTGGTCCTTCCCTAGTTCCCATTAGTACTGCCTGTGCCCTCTGACCTTGCTTCTGGCCCTGGTGGTCAGTCCTTCTGTACTTTCTTACAGTACATGGTCCTGCTCTCTCCTCTGTCCACTCACGGCTCAAGACCACCCAGATAAGTAGAAGCCTCCTGAAGGTTCTGCCTGGCTCTCTGAGTATCTTGAATTTACTGTCTTTTTTTAATCCACACTGCCCGTGAATGTTCCAGGGAAGCCAGAACCTAGGGCTTTCTGCGTGCTAAGAGCAAACTCTACCTTTGAGCCTTAGCCTTCCCCAATTGCCAGTTTAAGCCAGGAATTTTTTTGTTCCGGTTTACTCTTTTAAAAATGTAATTGGCCATACAGACCCTGTTTCCATGTGAGAAGATGGGCTGCTGTCAGTTCTCGGCTGCCTACTGAGAAGGACAGGGTCCCCTCTGGTCCCCAGTCTCCACTGCACCCTCCTGTCTGCTCCCACTCAGCCTCTTCTCTCGGTCCCACCCACAGCTAACAGCGAAGTCAGCTTTCACAAAGCCAGTAAAGTAACAAATGAGAGGTCTTGAAAGCACTGTAACTTGAAACATAATTGTAACATAAAGTTACCTTAAAGGCAGACTGGAAGAGCCGAATGAACAGTTTTTATCCCTGAAACAATGTTTACTTCCCTCTCCTTTATTCTTTGTTAAAAAAAAAAAAAAAAAAAAAAAAAAGACTGAACTTTCAAAAATGTTAACAGATACCTGACCCTGTGGCATAGACCTATAATCCCAGCTGCTCGGCAGGCTGAGGCAAGAGGGTTGAGAGTTCAAATCCAGCCTGGGAAACTCAGCAAGACCCTCTCTTCATTTTAAAAAAATGTTTTAAAACTATTGGAGATGAGCCAAGTGGTGGTGGTGCACACCTTCAATCACAGCATTCAGGAGGCAGAGGCAGGCAGATCTCTGTGAGCTCGAGGCCAGCCTGGGCTACAGAGTGAGTTCCAGGATAGCCAAGGCTACACATAGAAATCTTGTCTCAAAGGAGAAAAAAACCTGTTGGAGAGGTAGCCTGGTGGTAGAGCACTTGTTGAGCATGCATGAGGTTCTGGGTTCAATCTCCAGTACTGCACACGTGCACATGTGAAGCCTGGCAAAGCCCAGCCATGTGCTGTGCTCAGCATCTTTCCCAAAGTTCTTAGGAAGTCCATACCAGGCTTGTAACTTTTCTCTAACTTTATAACCATCTGTGGGGGTGGGCCCTTATCCTCACTAGACTATAAGCTTCTTGGGTACAGAGAATGTCTTACTGCTCTGTGGATGCCCCACACTTGGCATGACCCCTGACCATGACTCTACACAGGCCTCTGTCAGCAGGCAGGGACAGGAGGAAGGCTGGAGCACCACTACTGCCTGCATGGTTCTAGGGTTCCAGTCCCAGCCCCCCTTCTTCTGGGCATGGGCACTGGATACTCAGTCTTCAAATCTGTAAAATGGGTATAATGGCCCCAGCCAGTGGCCCGAAGCTGCTGTGAGAACACAGCCAGGTGCTTCCCACAGCATCTGTAGGGGCACAGTGCAAAGCCAATGCCACGATCATGAGCCTTGTTCGGAGGATGAAAGGAAAGAGGGGGGGGGGGTGTTCCAGGGACTTAATTGCAAATGTATCTGCACTTCAGAAGACCAACGCAATATTTAAACTATTTAAATAAGCTGTCCTTATTTTTTTTATTTCCCACGAAGTCACCAAAGTCTCCACAAAAGCAAATAGAAGGGGACACCAGTGCCTCCCTCAGTATAGTTTCTGCCCTCCTGGTCACCACAAACCAACTGTATGTCTTTGCAAGTCCCGTGATTCCTGAAGGCCACCTGCCCAGGGTGGACACTCTTGTGTGGCCCCTTTCCCAGCCCCGAGTTCTGACTTACAGCACTCAATGGGGTTGGACGCTGCCTGCAGGGAGATGATGCGGCCACTGGGCTCCGGGACATGCACGCGGAACACCAGGCGAACTCGTGTGTTCTTTCTGCCGATGTCTGTCTCGCCCTTCCGCAGCTCGATGTCAGCATTTCGAAGCTTCAGGATGCCTGCACAGTCAATGCTGCACAGAGGAGAGGCCAGGTCATAAGAACTGTCTCACTGAGCAGAAACGATCACCCACAAACCCACCTAAGGTGGTCAACCTAACACATCCTCCCGACAGCCAGGGTGGGGAATTGCTGAATTCTCCTAGGTATTATAACCAGGATGGTATACCGAGGGGTCAAATTTTAAAAAAAGAAAAAGAAAAAAAAAGGAAAAAAAGAAAAAGCTTTAAAGAGTACTTAGATCATCTCCTGAGTAGAGACTTTCTCTAGAGAAAATTTTCTCATCGAAGTTTCTATTCTCAAAAGCACCAGAAAAACTCAAGTAGGCAGCTGGTGGAACTGGCCAGGGCTATTCCACAAATATCAGAGTATCAAAGTCTCTTGAATTTACCAAACAAGAAAGCATGCTTGGTCTTTGGAAATGCACACCAAGGTCTCTAAAAGCCAAGGCGTGATCAACTGTGTCTCAAAGGACTCAGGGCCATAGCATGAGAGATGAAGGCAGGCGAAGACTAGGGAACGTGGACTCTGTTAGCAGTGGGGACGGCACAATTAGTGCCCTGTGATCTCGTGCCCTACCTCCCACAGCCTTTCTGTAGGCCTGAGTTTATTTCCTCATAAAGGTTCTCTGGTGCTGACACATGTGTGCCATGTGTCAGCTCTGGTCATGGGTAGAAAGAAGTGCAACATACATGACCTGTGTTGTCATTGAAAATTTTCTTTAGGTCCACTGATCTTGGGTTTTGTTTTTTTGAGGGAGGGTCTCATGAAGCTAGGGCTGGTCTGGAACTCAATATGTAGCAAACGATGGTTTTAGCTAAAAACTCCAGAGCTTCCTGCCTCCATGCACACTCCCGAGTGCTAGGATTACGGGTGTGTGTTGCCATGGCCAGCTTCCATAGAACACTTCTTAAATAGAAGAATCAAATGGGTGGCGCCAAGCTTGGACAGTCTCAGCCATGGCTGTTGTGGCACCCTCACAGAGATGCCCCCATCTGTCACTCGGGCCCTGTTTTACTCTCTCAGGAAGCCCCGTCCCGTGCACGCGTGCGCGCGCGGCCTTACGTGGCTCTCATGTTGTTCTTCGGCTCCAGTGGGATTTCCAGGACCTTGGTGGTGCCCACAATCTTCTCATAGCTGGTGGTGGTGACGGTTTTGCCGGTGATCCTGTGTACTTGGTAGAAGGCGTGCGGCTTAAGGATCCTCTCGTCAGCCGTCCCAATGAAGATCTGAAGGCCCAGGGGCTTGTTCTCCATGTAGCCATGGAGCTAAGGGAAGAAGAACAAACTCTTTCTTTCTTTCTTCTTATTTGGGGGGGGGGGGCAGCCTGCTCTAGTCTGACCATCGGAGAAGATCAGAGGAGTACGTGACCAGAAAAAGAGTGTGGGGTTACTGTGTGGCCTGGATGGCTGCATGACCAGAAGCAGCTTTGGTATCCAGCCAGAGCAGCTGTCCCAATAGGTCACATGGATCTCCTCTAAAATGGATGCTAAGGGGCTGGAGAGAGGGCTCAGCAGTTAAGGGTACTATCTGCTCTCACAGAGGACCCAGGTTCGATTCCCAGCATCACGTGGAGGCTCACAACCATCTGTAACTCCAGTTCCAGAGGGTCCCATGCCCTCTTCTGGCCTCCACAGGGACCAGGTACACATGTGGCAGATACAGGCAAAATACTCATATGCATAAAATCATATATGTATATGACTTTTAAGCAGCCACAGAAACAATATAGAACAGTCTTAATCACTGGCAAAGGGCTGGGAAAGTGAGAACAGAGAAGAACCTGAAGGCGCTCCCCCAACCGCCCTCCGGATCCATTGCCAGGCTGCAGGGGAGACTTGTGGCGGCAGGCTCCTCTTTGAGCATCTGCAGGAGGCTAGCAGCCGTTGGGGGAAGGAGAGACACTTCTTCAACAGTGTAGACTCTACAAGGTGCCCATGCTCCACGGACACAGCACTAATGACACTGGGTCATCAAATACGGAAGCAAACCAAGGGGTTTGGAGCAGGAGGGGACCAAGTGAAAGGGACAGGAGGAGGCAGCAAGGGTGGATATGATAAAAACACACTGTGCAAATGTAGAGACGCCATAATGACACCGACTAGTACGTGTAATCTACACATGCAAATAAACTGTTAGAGAACAGAGCGATATGAAAATAAATACGATGAAAAGCACAACTCCAGTGATTATCGAGAGAGAGAGAGAGAGAGACAGACAGACAGACAGACAGACAGACAGAAGAAAAGCACAACTCCAGTGATTATCGAGAGAGGTAATAGTGGTAGTGCCCACCTTTAATCCCAGCACTTGGGAGGCAGAGCCACGTGGATCTCTGTGAGTTTGAGGCCAGCCTGATCTACAGAGTGAGTCCCAGGACAGGCACCAAAACTACACAGAGAAACCCTGTCTCGGAAAACAAACAAACAAACAAAAGAGCTTTGGAGTTGCAGCACACAAATCTGACAATAGATGCTCCATGACCCAGTCATGCGCCCATCAACACACAACCTGGAGAGGCCTCTTGCATTCGGGAGGCAAGCGCAGGAAAGCTTGTAGACGAACAGAACACACTGGACTAGAGTGATGGGCCTGGACATCGCAACTCTACACAGCAGTTCAAAAAGTCTATTCCATGGACTGACCCCAAAAGATCCAAGATACATTGTTGGGGGTGGGGAATGAGAGCAGAGAGAGGGTTCCGTGGGTAAGGCGTGCTGGCAACCCTGATGACCAGAATTGCTCCCCAGGACCCACAACTCTCATGGCTTTTCCTCCAACATTCACAAGCAAGCTGTGGTTATAAATAAATGTGTTGGTTGTTTTTTTTTAAGGGAAAAAAGTGTCAAAACCTACAATTTATAAAACAATACAAAACATTTCTATCTATCTATTTATACATTTGTAGATGCAAGAGAAAAGGGTGTGGAATGAATCACCCCACACAGACTATGCTGTGATCCCCCCCCCCCCCCGGGAAGGAGGAAGAAGAATCCAAGACAGCAAGAGTGGCCAAAGAGGACGCTGATTTCATACTCCACGGCACAAGAGGAACAGATTGTTAAGTATACACTGAATAACAAAAGGCAAAGACATGCTGATCTGAGAATCTGGTCCTGAGTTCTAGCCACTTGCCAGCATCCTCTTTGATCCTTCTGTTCCCCTCCTACCCCACCCCATCCCACCCCCACCTCTGTTCCTATATTTGCAAATTGAAGAGCCTATGACCAGGGACAAGTTCCATTGAACTTCAGCAGGATCTCCTGTCACTCTCCATCCAAAACAAAACAAAACAAAAGGCTCTGGGGTGATGGCCTAGCATGACCCCCAGCGGCACACATGCACTATCACAATAGATGTGACCTGGAGTCACCTGAGAAGGGAGAGTCATGAAGGGTTGTCCAGGTCTAATCAGCCTGTGGGCAAGTCTGTGGAGATTATCTTTATCGTCCATTGCTGTAGGAGGACTCAGCCTCCTGCGGGCACCACCATTCCCTAGGCAGGTGATTGTGGACTATGTAAGAAAGCTGGGTAAGCGCGAGCCTGTGAACCAGCAAACAGTGGTCCTCCAAGGTTTCTGCTCCAACCAAGTTCCTGCCCTGGCTTCCTTCAATAATGGGCAGGAGTGTTTTATCACAGCAACAGAGTAAGACTGGAAGAGCCCCCAGGTCCCACCCCAGCATATTTTAAATGTCCACTGGCCACATGTGGCTAGCAGCCACCAGAGTGGACAGTGTGATTATCAATTTCCATCCATCTTTCCAGAGCATTCTATTGAATGGTATAGGAACCAGGGCTTCCATGCCCCTGCTCGAAGCCACACAGAGACAGGCTGGGCATGTGAGCCAAGCTGGAGGATGGCCTGTCTGCAGGGCTGACGCCCGCAGCATTGACAGGAGTGGCAGCCTCAATGGTGGAGTCCAAGTCAAAGCCACTTTTATCTGAAGATCACCCACCACTCTCGGGTGGTGCAGATCAAACAGAGGGAAGGCCGCACTGAGAGGAGACTGTGTTCTTGTCATGAGCGATTTGCGTGGGGACCCGAGATAAGTGTATTTCCTAATTGGCTTCCCTGGTTCATCAGAGGTGGTAAACACGGCCCACAATGCCAGCAGAAAGGCGGGCAGGGCGGCAATGAGTGTTACTGCTGGCTGCCTCCTCCTCCCGTGACTAAAGCAAAACTCCCCAGCGAGGGACACATGGGGAACAGCTGGAGGACGTGTGCTAATCAAGGCCAGCCACTCCATCCCCCCCCCCTTGTTGGCACTCCAAACCACGCCATCGCATGCCCTCTCATTTACCAAGCCGCCATCCCATTGCCTCTGATTTGGGCGGCTGTCAACACATGGCTTGCCTCTTCTGGTCTCTCAGAGAGTGGTTGAGTAATCTTTTAAAAATGCAAATCAGATCCGGGCACACACACACACCCCTTACAACCCTCCCAGGACTTCCTGTGGCCTCAGACTAAAGTCTCAACTTAGCTGCCGCTGCCTGTAGTCACCAAATTCCCCCAAACCCAGCCTCAGCCCAGCTTCTGCCTTCCCTTTACATCCTTTCTTTCCAGGCTTTTCATTCCTCCATTAGCCTCAACACACCCAGTTCATTCTGACCTCAGGGCCTTTGCACAGTCTCTGTCTGGATGCAAGTTTTCACCTCTTTTCCAGATAAAGCACAAGTTGTACCTATGCCCGGGGCTCATTCAGCCTTATGAGAAGCAACCACCAAATGCCCAGGAATTTCAGAAGCCAGTTGGCACCATGTGTGTCTCTAGCTCGACAGGAAGAATTTCACAACAAAACTGGCATATGCTAAATAGAAAGTCATGTATGTGCATGCGTGCATGTGGTGTGTGTGTGTGTGTGTGTGTGTGTGTGTGTGTGTGTGTGTGTGTGTGTCTCACACATATGAGCCTGTGTTGCACAGCAGTGGGGACCTCAGACACCCTGTTCTGATGGCTGGCAAATGTGTGTTGGTGGAGCTTTCATCTTTAGCAATGACATGGCAGCTCACGGTGCCACCTCCCTCGTGGCAAATATGGCAAGCAGAGGCTCACACACCGTGTCTCTACTGAAGTGGGCCAGTCATCACCTACTTTGGAAATGAAGAAACTAAGGCTTGCTAAGTTCGTTCAATGCACCCAGTCAACAGAGCCAGCCTGGGAGTCCACACTCTGGCTGCACAGCTGCCTCCTCACCAGCCAAACTCTCTGCACAGTGGCTTCTGGGAGTTTCACTCTCTCACGGAAGGCTCCAACAGGGGAAACGCACGCTGGCGCCAGCGACATCGGTTGTGAGCGTCTTGTTTAATGAGAGGAGGTGGGAAGGCAGTGGAGGGAGATGAAGGAGAAGGCAAGGGAGCGAGGCAGCCAGAGGGGCCAAGTGGCTGCTCCGTGAGAGAGAGGCAGCTGAGCCAGGCACAGACACTATCGCCATGATGCCTGCACTCAGGAGGCGGAGGGGATGGGGATCGAAACCTTGAGGCGAGCCTGGCTGCCTAGAGACATTAAAAAAAAAAAGAGGCCGGGATGATGGCTCAGTTGGTAAAGTGCCTGTGTGCAGGCATGAGAGGCTGAGTCCATTCCCCAACACCATGTGCAGCATCACACATGTGTAATCACAGCCAGGGAGGCAGAGACAGGAGGATCCTGGGACTCACCGGCTAGCCACTATAACTGAATCGGTGACCTTCGGGTTCAGGAGAGACCCTGTCACAAAAGAAACAAGAATGGGGAGCAACTGAGGATAACCCAGTGTTGACCCATGTACACACACAGATGTACCCTTCCTTCCACACATACAAGAGATAGAGCCCTCTCCTTTCAGGAAGCTGTGAACATCTCCAGGAATGGAAAGAAGCCCTCAGGCTGAGCTGGGACCCTTGGTGGCAGGGAGGCCTGTTACAAAAGACAGAGCAGGGCATTCCATAACATCAAAATCACATGGGTGTCAATCCCAGCCAACTTCTTAGGTCCTATGAGACTCTAGAATAATAGCTCAATGCTCATGTTTGTGAGGGGCGTGTTTGCTCCCCACACTCCTTCTGAAGGTCCCGGACTCACACAGGTGCCATGAATTGATAATTCCTGGATTCATTAGAGGATGGTATTAATGGCTCAATTACAGACCCCAACAGAGGAGCCACAAAACAGGCAGGAGAGCCAACCACGAACAAGGCCAAATGTGGGACTCTCACCCCTGACACCCCAAGGTGGCTCAACAGCCCCATGCATGGGGCCACGTCAAGAGGAGTCACCAGGCAAGAAACAGTCTGCCTTTCATGAGAATATAACCCCCTTCCCTCAGAGGTGCTCAGGGCCCTTCTGTCCCCATAGCTCGTCTTGGAGCAGCGGTCTTCCCACCAACTCTCCGTAGGTCTGAGAAGAGTGGCGTGTGGCCACTCACCCCCTTCTCCCAACAGGGAGTAATTGGGGGCTCACAAACCCAAGTTCATCTTTTCAGACAATGTTTCCAACTCCTTGTTGCCTTCATCACAGGGAGGCCTTCATCACATAGTTCTACAGTGGTGAGGTCTCATGGTGGCCTGGGGCAGCAAGGCCACCTCTAACTTGTTAGCTGGAAAGCTCTAGTGGCCTTGTAGGGGATGGAGGCTCCACTCGCTGCAGCTAACACTTCTACCGTGCGTCACACCCCAGGGACTACCAGCTCTGGGATGGAGTGTGTCTGTGCTCACTCCTCAAGGGTTTTAGTGTGTGGGCAACACATGCCTGTGCTGCAGCCTAGGCAGCCTATTATGTGGCTTCATAATACATTTTCCCGTTAAAATGATAGGACCAGCAAGCTGCAGGTGAAGGCACTCGGGGTCAATAGGCTACCCCTCCCTCACCTTGTCACTCAGCTACTTGGCAATCAGATCGAAGGAGGGAGGGTTTTCAGAATCTGGACTGTCCTCCACCTGTTCCCGGTAGCAGCTCCTGAGTGAGCCAGCCCTCCTCAACCCAAGGAAACCAAGCATTGCCCTGGATGATGGTCACTGCATGTGCCTGCAGGAGCTGTTGTGGGGCAGTGGCTAGAGCAGGTGAAGATGGTGATGAGGGACCTCCCCACAGTCCCGGGGAGCAGAAGCCATGTGTGTGTGTGTGGGGGGGGGGGTGTCTTCCACTACTACACAGCAAAACTGGGTCTCATATAATCCAGGCTGGCTATGCAGCTGAGGCTGGCTTTGAACTCTTGATCCTCCTTTCTCTATCTGCCAAGTGCTGGGAGGGCAGGCATGTACCACCACACCCAGCCTCTTGGCAACTTTAAAATCTACAGTGTTTTATCAGTCATTCGCTACTCTGTTCAGCAGTCTGGAGCATTTCCCTCTTGCCTAGCTGGAGATGTGTGCCCTCCTGGGCCGTTCTCCTGGGTATACAGATCCACATTTGGGGGTTGTGTTTTACATATCATTTCATCTAATGATACAGCATTACCATTCTCTCTCGGCACTGGATCTTGTTTCATGAGGCACCAAATGGCTGTGTAGAGTAGCTACCTCCTAACAGGCTAGTTAGAGAAAATGAAGTGTCTGTGAAGGGCAGATACATTGGGGATACCGACCCCACTGGGTCCCCAGCTCAGGGGCATAGTGTGTGCAGAGCCAGGGTGCAGCTGGAACCTGCACTTTACCATTGCTGTCCTGTATCAAGAGAGGATGAGAGCACACACCGCCAGCCTGAGGAAAGATCCATGCTCAAGTCCAAAGTGCGCCCCCCCACCCCATCAAGGGTTGCTTTTGCAGAACCATCGAGCTGAGATGGTGCAGCCGGCGCTGGCGGACAATCGAGGACCACATCTGTGCTGGGAGCTGGGTGACTCAACCCTGAAGCGTGGGGTTGGTTTTCAAACTGGCAACCAGCCAAAGGGACTGGTTTGAATTTGCTTCAAATCAAACGTGAACAACGTTAAGTAGCGTTTTTGTGTGTGTGTTGAATCGGGCCTATTAGGAAAATGGTATCGCCCTCAGAGCTCACACGCAGGGGGAGAGGCCCCTGGGTAGTTCTATTGCCGTTCTCAGCCACAGGGCATGTGGGCAGGAGATTTTTACCAATACAGACAGACCCCAGTTCTGAGCTTCAGTTTGGAAATGGAAGATGAAGCTCTTATCTGCCATCCTAACCCAACTCCACCCTCAGCTCCCATACACACACTGGAGCAGGCGACAAGCACACACACACACACACACACACACACACACACACACGCACGCACGCACGCACGCACGCACGCACACGCGCACACACACGCACACGCACATGCGCACACACATGCATTCACGCGCACACGCACGCACACATACATGCACACGTGCACACACACGTGCACACATGCGTGCACAGACACACACACACACACACACACACACACACACACACACACACCAGGCACGCATCCTTCTACCTCCCAACAAGCCTGCATGCTCAATTAGTGAACACTACTACTGGTTCAATCAAGCCTCTTCTGCCTCACTACCATTGGATATTCAATGACCTCAGAATCCTGCCCATCTGGTTTCCTAAATGCCACTCAAATCTGCCACCTGGTTCTCCAGTCAAAGAAGCTGCCTGGCCACCTTCCTTTCATCTCAGCCACTACATGTGGCTAGACTGCCTTCCTCTCCCTTTGGCCAGAGCCTACTGTTCTGGAGACCCCTTGACTCCCACTCCCATTGAACACCAAAGTCCTAGGCTGAGGAGACCCACAATCTTGCTGCATATAAGCATGAGGACCTAAGTGTGATACCAAGAATTCACTATTAAAAAAAAAAATTCAGGTGCAGTGATGAGTGCTGGAGAGGCAGAGACGGGCAGATCCCCAGAATGCTCCAGGGCCAGTTCTCTTAGCTTAATCAGCAAGCTCCGGGCCAATGAAAGACCCTGTCTCCAAACAGTAAGGTGGATAGATGACTCCTGAGGGATATCACTTCATTTTGCCCTCAGGCTTAAATGTTCACCTGCCCTCAGAGGAACTCGCGCACGTGCGCACACATACCACATATACACACATATACGCATACGGAGGTGGGGAGAGGCACAGTCTTCATTGTGATTCAGGGTTGTGGGACCTTCCTCCTCCCATCCTCTCTCCTTCACCACAGCCATAGTGACCTTGGAACAAGCCAGGCACACTCCCGCCCAGGACCTCCGTGGTAACCTCGCCCTCTGCTGGGATGGCTGCTCCTATTGGCACAGGACTGTCCTTCACTGCTCTCCACCTCACCCCATAGGGCACCACACCCTCGGCACTCTCTACCCACCTGCTTGGCGTCACCTCACCCACCACCCACTACATGTCACCACTTCACAAGGCAGGGTGTGTTCATTTCATCTCCCTGCCTCCCCCACTAGGAGGGTGTCTCCAAGCTTAGCTGTCTTGTCTGATCCTCCACAGCATGTTCACCCCTCAGAGGTCAGGTGTGAGCAGGGTAGCAGGACGGGAGAGGTGGTGGCCAGTGATGGCTGCTTCCCCTGCCCTTCCTTTTCCATAAACAAGAACTTGCCTGGCCACGGCTACCATTGTGTCCCACAATGCATCTCACTCAGCATGGACAGGACCAGGCTGGTTGGACAGCTGGTACCTGCCCTACCCTGTTCCCAGCAAGGGTGACAGCATGATCAGAGAACAATGAAAACAGGAACCATGTCCTCCCCAGTCCACAGTGGGTGCCACAGACCATGGACATGCTGAAGCTGGCAGGGGAGCCCAGGGACTGGTGACCCCAGGAAGGGATCCATTTTGAAATCAGGCCAGGAGTGTGAAAAGGAGAATGAGATAGTCCGCATGGGCTTGAAAACAGTCCACGTCAGTTTCTCTTCATATGCTAAATTAAGAGTCGAGTCATTGTACATTTCTCACACTAGCGGAAATTAGAAGCAGATTCCAGTGCACAGTGAGCTTAGGCGGGGGCTGGAGGCTGAGTTGTCGAGATTTGCTTCCAATCACCACGTCCACAGTCAGTGGAGACCCTGAGCAGGGCATGTGGGTCTCCCAGGGCTGGAGCCAGAGGCTGCTCCCTTGTCCCCCAGCACATAGCTCCCAGGGGCTCTGGATATAGCCCCAGGTTGGGAGGGGGTACCTCTACATTGTCCTCCAGACCCCTCCTGGCCAGCCATCCTCCAGGCCGAAAGGTGACTTATTCTGCAAGCCTTCTGGAAACCAGCCTCTAGCCAGGTACCCTTGGGTTTGTGCTGTTGGGAAGCCAAACCATGTTTTCCCGGCTGCTGTTTGTGTCTGTACCTCCCTTCGCATAGAGCCCATGGGGGTCCATAAAGCATTGGCTTGTGGGTAGCCATCCAGATCAGTTTGCTACCAAGCACCTGGCTGCCAAAGTGTTGAGGCCAGAAAGCCAGTTTCCTTCTCCTGGCCTCAGTTTCTTCATCTGTGAGTATGGCTGAAAGGGAGCTCAAGGAAGAGCTGGTGAGGTCTGTGGGAAGCTACTTCTGAGAGGCCACATAGGTGATGTTCTGCTCAAATTCCTCCTCCAGCGAGGGGTGGGAGACTGCCAGTTATCAAAGTTCATCTTCTCTGATCTCTGTAAACTTGAAGATCATCTCTTAGTTCTAAAATGCAGTGTTCATCAGGTGCATTTGGAAGAAGATCCGGGACCTGCATGCAGCCTACAGAAGAAAGCCCATATGACCCAGTCTTGACTGCTATCCTTGGCTTCAGCTCCCCATGTCCTGGTCCAGCCACAAGGCTTCTTTGAGGCTCCTTCAACGGGTTTCTCCTACCTTGGGGCCTTTCCACATAATCTTCCCAGAGCCTGGTGTATTCTCCCTCTGTGTCTTTCCATGGCTGGCTCCACCCCTTTTCTCCATCCTTCAGGATCCACCCATAGGCAGAGATTCCTCACTTCCTTTCTGTTGCTGTGATAAAACCCTCTGACTGAAAGCAACACGGGAGGAAATCATTCATTGGCTTCCATATTCCACCACCAGCGGAAGACAAGGAAGGGACCCAAAGGTAGGTCTCTACTTCACCCATTGCATCTGTCTGAGGAACTCACTCACAGCCAAGGAAGTACAGTGGAAACCATGAAGGATGTTGCTTGCTGACTCACAGTCCTGCTTCTGCTCAGGAGTCCAGGACACCTACCTAGGGAATGGTGTCACCCACAGTGGACAGAGTTCTCCTACATCAATTAACCTTCAAGGCAATATCCAGCAGATACACCCACAGGCCAGTCTGATCTAGACAATTCCTCAACAGAAGCTCTCCCCTTGGTGACTCTAAGCTGTGTCTATTACCAGTTAAAGCTAGCAGGAGCACAGGGCCTTCTCCGGGAAGACTGACTAAATCAGAGGGTGTTGGCATCTCACAGCTTAGTCCCCTCCTGACAGCACCAATTGCTAATCATGCATTAATTCACTTCCCTGGATAGAGGCTTGTCCATCTCTAGGCCTCAGCGCCTTGGGTAGCAACTGGCACATGGAGATGTGCACTAGGCAACTGCTAAGTGACTGAGCAGATGGATCCTATGTGGAGCCATGCACCAGGACTGTGGTGGCTATTCTTGACTAATACAGGGAGTGACTCATCTTCCCAAAGCCCTGAGAAAAGAGGCTTATTCACGTCTGGGAGAGTCCCCACGTTTGCAGACTCTCTAAATTCCCTGTTATTCGGGCCAGTCTGCAGGAATGTGTCTCCCGGTGAAAGAGACGTATCATACCAAGCCAATGACACCAGGAGTCAGGAGAGGAGTCAAGCTTGAGACTGGAAAAATGAAGTTTACAACCTTGAGCCTGAGTTGAAGAGACAGCAATTTGGCAGCCCCATGGAAGCGGTGAGGGAAAAAGGAAGCCAAGTTATGCCCGTGGCCCATGTGGTCACCAGAAAGCCAGATAGGCGGGGGTGCACCCTTCAAATGCAGCTCTCTGCTGGTCTCTTGTGCAGGCCTGACATTGAAGGGCAACCATCCACATAGGCTGCCTGGGCTCTGAGAAGCCAAGAAGAATGCATCCCAAGAGGGGAAACTGAGGAATGAGAAGAGCTTTCATAAAATCCACAAAAGCCAGGCATGGTGGCCCACGCCACTCTGGGAAGCCAAGACAGTTCAAAACCGACCCGAGCTACATAGCAAGACCCTTTCTCAATCTCTTCCCCTTCAAAGAGACAAAAAGAACACCATGCAATTATCTGAGCATGCTCTAATGAGAAGAGCTGAGTACCTGCAGGGTATCCTGTGCCAGCTCTATACCTCCCACCCTAATGACATAGCCCCCCCCCCCAACTCCACATAAATGCTTCACCAAAGACGGGACATCTGGGCGAGCCATAAGAGCTGGCCTATCATCTTTCATTGCAACGAAAGCTGGAAGATTCCTCCTGAGCTGCTGGAGTAGCAGAGGGTAGGACTTGTGAAATGCAAGCCAAGGCTGAACTGGCTGGCACCCCCTCCCTACACTAAGGTGAGCTGTCCCCCACCCTTGCTCCCTGCTCCCACCAAATGACCAGGCAGGTCTCTCTGGAGCAGGACCAAGAATTCTGACTCATTTTTGCCACAGGAGGGGGAAAAAAAAGGCAGACGTGGTGTGTAACTTTCTGTACTCTATTTTGGGATTTTAAGATCCAATTTCTTGGGTTGCAAAGGGTGGGTTTTTGGAGGGCTCTGCACAGGGCACCGCTCCTCTCTGGAGCTGGCTAGACAGGCATAGACGCTTGTGTTGCAGACCTGGCAAGGCGGAGCCACTGGAAGATCAACAGATCGCATCAGCCTGGAACAAGGAGCTAGTTCTTATACGGCCCTGTGGCCTGGCACTCATTCTCCAGGGATGGAGGCTGGGGTCTGGCCGATGTGAGTCACTGCTCCACTGGAGGCAGCTCAGTTCATTCACTCCTTCCTTCATTCAGCAGAGGCAGGCAGAGAGAGAAAGGACAGCTGCAATGTGGGTGATTCACACAGTGGCGGGACACTGTGGGGTGGAAGGCACTTCGGTCCACTTCTCGCTGAGATGCTTGGGGCTCTGTAGCCTGGGAAGTTCATGGCCAAGGGGCTGTCAAGTCCCATCTCTTGTTGTTAACCCTCTGCAGAAGGTGATGGGCAACCGAGCAAGGGGAGACAGGGAAAGGGCTTGCTTCCCACAGGTACCCACTACAGAAATCACTCACCTACTCCTAAGAGATCTGCATGAATCCCTGAAGGAGGAATCCCTTCATCAAAGAGTTATCTCGCAACAGCATAGCATTGAAGATCCAGCGTTCATCATGGAGCTTTGAGGAGTGCATTAAAGCCGGGCAGATGCCGACAGCAGATTATCACAGCCACATTCAGGGCCTGGAAAGACTTCTCGGCCCCATTACTGGGAACCAACCACCCTCTGTTTGTGGGGTGCAAGTCCAAGTTTGGCAGCATCATGCACTTCTTGACACATAAGGTGCCAATGAGTCTTCCCCAACTGTGATAAACAAAATATCTTGAGATGCTGCCAAATGTCCTTTGGGGGACCAAACCATTGTAGTGAGAGCTCATGTGTGGGGAAAGGTCAGGAGACTCTGCTGAGCAACAGCCATAGTCCACCGACAGGCAGAGCCCTTAGGCTACACTGCCCTCCTTCTCCCTGGCTTGGCTACTCCACCACTCTCACCACCAGCCCCACTGAGCATCTCTCTGTCTCTTTCCATGCCTCCATCCTCAAGAGAGTCTCCTCAGCCTCCAGAGGGATCTTTTTTTTTTTTTTTTTTTTTTTTTTTTTTTTTTTTTTTTTTTTTTAGCTGAGGATCGAACCCAGGGCCTTGCGCTTGCTAGGCAAGCGCTCTACCACTGAGCTAAATCCCCAACCCCTGGAGGGATCTTCTAAAGTGAATGAGAGCATGTGGTTCCCTACTGAAGACTGGCCAATGGCTGTCTTTGAATAGAGAATCCAATTCAAATGCTGTGCCCCGTGAAGCTGGGCTAGTATTGCCTCTCTCTAGGTCTGTCCATTCCTGTTCCTTCTCTGCTCCTCCCAAAGGAAGCCTTATGCATCTCCTGGCTATTTCTAGAACACCCTTGCCCCCCTGCCTCAAGGCCTTTGCACCCACAGTGCCTATTATCAGGAAGATGCCTGCCTGGACCAACCCCAGTCTGATTTCTTGTCATCATTCAAATATCTCCCTATATAAACACATCCCCAGAGGGACTCTCCAAAGGACCGAAGGAGGAAATGCCATTTCATGTTCTCTAAAATTCTGCAATGAATGTACACTTCCCTTCGTCATAAGAAAAATTGAAAAGCAACCCAGGGACCTCATGCGCCCTTGGGCCGCTAACTTTGAGAGCCTCAAATCTTTATCCTGTGGTTCCCCAGTCCCACTTCACCTGCAAAGTTCAGAGAGGAGTGAACCTTCTCCCTGTGGGCTGTGGAGATGAGGAGTGTAGGGCTCAGCTCTGCTTCTTCCTTGACTAACGCACTACACCATGGTGGCCAGAGAGAGATTGTACTCACTGCAGAGAAAGCAGGGGGACTGGATGTACTCCTGTGCACAGGGGAGACCCTCGAAGGTCCCATGGCTGTCCATCACCAGGTTTTTCTCTGAGCCTGTCCTTCTGCATGCTTAACAAGGTCCTCTCTAGACCCTGAACTGTGGAAACCAGTAAAACTTTAGTCTAAAACAAGGCATTGCCATCTGGCCCTTTAAGATCACCCACTATGCTAGCTCTCCCCTCTTACTGTCTGTCCTTTCTAAGAACCTATACTGCTGGCTTTCTTTGC
The DNA here is from genome assembly GCF_903995425.1 of Onychomys torridus. Classification (NCBI taxonomy): domain Eukaryota; kingdom Metazoa; phylum Chordata; class Mammalia; order Rodentia; family Cricetidae; genus Onychomys; species Onychomys torridus. Next base: position 126,954,527 of record NC_050446.1, read on the forward strand.
AGATGAAGGTGACTGTGTGACTAGATGAAGCCACTTAGCAGTCGTGCACGGATGACTTGTCAAAGGGCTCCTGAGTGGAAGCTGACCAAGCTTGGGAGTGGAGCCCTCCGCTCTATCTCCCTTGCACTACTTGGAATCCGAGTATGAGGACCACAGCTCCAGCAGTCACTTGGTCCTGTGAGGTAACCATGGGTAGACCAGGACTCCTGACAACCTCACAGTACTTTGGACTACCAGCTCTGGACTTGCTGTCTTCTTGGGCATCTAACCAGCTCTTTGGGGGTTTCTGGTCAATACAGCTAAACCTAAGCCCAGCTGAAAGACACCATGGCAACATGTTCTCAAGGCTGAGGAGGGCTTCCACTTAAAGACACCCAAGGTGCACATAGCATGTGCCTGAGTGCCGTCTCTACACAGGCCAGAGATGCCTGTGCAGATCTGCTCCACAGAGCGCATTTTGTTTCATTTTTTGATTTTGAGAAGGGTCTCATATAGTTCAGGCTGGCCTCAAACTCACTATGTAGCCTATGATGACTCTGAACCCCTGGTCATCCTGCCTCTACCCCCCAAGTACTGTGATTACAGGCATGTGGAACATCACCCGTCGTTTCTCAAGCATGTTAGGTCAGTTCTCTACTAACTGAGCTTCATGCCCACAAGGACTTTTTTAAACTGCTTCCTCTAAAAAGTCAGACCTGAGAGTCCCCCAGAAGGACACTGCCATAAACAGCATCGGATGCCTGTGCCCAGAACCATGGTGGGAAGCCACCCAACTCCTTTGTTGTCTTACTAGAACTCTTCCCACAGCGGAGACGTGGGGAGAAGGTGGCTGTCTGACCCTCACCGGGGCGACAGTGGCACTCACTGGAAATAAAATCCATGCTTACTTTCTGTCTGGTGTCCGAATTGCTTTTTCCTGGTCCTACAGTGCCAAGCCTGGCAGCTTTGTGACGATCTAAAACTCAAGGCAACTAATGTTTGCTGAGCAGCGTCTAGCCAACAGAAGGGCCATGCTGGGGGAAAATGTGTACAGCAGGGGGCAGGGTCTATAATTAACCATAATAACAGCAGCAGCTCGTCACATCCTGAGGGCCTGGTCAAGGCCACCTACCCCAATAGGGACGCTATTAATTTACATTGAGAAGCACGGGACGCAGATTGGGTGGGCAATTTGCCCAAGATCACAAAGCTAGAAAAACAATGACCAGGCTTTGAACCAGACAGGCCCAGCTCCATACCCCATTCAAAAACGGTTACCTTGGCAACAAGGTCAAAGTTCACCTACAAACAGCCAGGACCTCAATTCCCAGATATCAATCTCCAACCATTATGGCCTTTTACTGGGATATTAATTTCAATTTTTAACACTTATTTCCTATTTTTACTTACAGAAACTATTTCAAAAGAAACTTTCTGCTACTACTGTGAACAGCATAACCAATTACAAATCAAAGGTGTCCATAAAACAGGGATGCCAGGACCAGCGAGATGCCTCAGCAGGGAAAGGAGCTTGCAGCTGAGCCTGAAGACCCGAGTTCAAGTCCCAGAACCCAGACGACAGAAGGAGAGAACTGCCTCCTATAAGCTGACCTCTGACTTCCACACATGTGCTGATGCATGTGTGCATTTCCCCAAACATACATACCTATGCACATAGGCACAAAATAAGCAAAAAAGCAACACACTTTTTTTTAAAGCAACGGTAAAGATGTTGTGGATTATAATGGGTAAAAATCTCGACTGATGCACTAACATTGGCTCTACCCAGCTGGTAGAATACCAAGCTGGACATCTGTCTGAGAAGGTGCTGCATTCCGGTGCATCTGGGGTCGTAAGAGCTACATGATGGGAAGCCACTGTTGCCAAGAACACTAAGAAGCCTGCCCAGTTTATGCCGCATGATGGGGTGCTCAGTTAACCTGTGCAGAGAGCCCCAAGGCTCTGCCCCTCAGCTGTGCCTGCAAGAAGAGCAGACACGTGGTCCTCCATGGACTGGGAGGAGCAGTAGGAGGGACCAGAAGAAGAAACGCACCGGACAGAACAGATAATGCTCTTTTCAGAAACTGGTGGGGTATTCCTGCTGGCTAGCTAGTTGGCTGGGGTCTTCCCTGCTGCACGGTGTGTCCATGGGGTGGACACTGGGGGTTGGGGCAGGGGAAGGGCCCCAGGGGGCCGCTGCCTGTGGAGAAGGGGGCCATGGCTGCCACTGCTGTCTGACTGGCTCTGCAGCAGAGAGTTGGTGAAACACAGAAGAGGACTGGAACACATCCAGCCAGGGGACACGGCCTGACTGATGCTCACACAGCCTCTCCCCCTCCTCACAGAGCACGCAGGAGGGACCTTCTAGAGCCTGATCTCTTTCCCATTTACCACATTCGTGCCACTGGTCTTCCCAACACCTGTACCCACCGCCATGCTGGGAGTACTTGACAAAAAAGGCAGGGGGACAGGAAGCAAACACATGCCAGACACGGTGACTCACATCTGCAATCCCAGTATTGAGGCAGAGCGCTGAGACAGGAGGATTGCTGCAAGTTCAAGGACAGCCTGAGCTATAGCACAAGACCCTGTCTGAAAAGATCAGAAAGGTAGCTACTGTTTACCAAGCCATCTGGGCCAGTTCCTTAGAGTCCCCACCCCGGGAGCCCAGGTCTGGCTCTAACTACCCTTCCTGGTGCAGACACAGACTGGTAGATCAGTCCACAGCCCTGAGCATGGGACTGTGAGAGGGTGAGCGTGCGTGAGTGAGCCCTGGCGTGTGGCAGGCGCCGGAGACACAGTCATCCATCACCCTTCTCGTTGAAAAGTGGGAAAATAAACAACAGAACCAGGCTGACCTTGTTAATGAGAACCAAGCTCAAAGCCTAGCACAGAGCCTTCCTCTCCCAGCATTTCCCTTTTCCCTTTTCCGGCTGGGAACCAGCCACGGGCCAAGATAAGGGGCTGTGGTAGCAATAGGGTTTCAAAGGCACCGCTGCTTCCAGCGGCACCCAGAGCCCAAGGGCTGGGCCAGGCGCATGGAAGAACTTTAAACTCACGAAAATCACGCAACCCAGGGAGGAAGCGCCTGGCCAGAGGGTAATCCGCTTCCTTAGGAGGCTTGCTTTTAACTGGCTCCAAGCGGCATCCGCACTGTCAGCCCCCTGTCAAGGCCAAGGAGCACCTTTCATGTTCACACACACACACACACACACACACACACACACACACTCACACACACACATCCCCATCCTCCATGATGCCTAGTGTGCACGGCATTACAGCATCCGTGCTGAGTTTGCAGCCTGGCATTCTGGTCACACAGGATGTGGACCTCTGGTAACCCACTCGCTTTCTCTAAAGTCACTGAATTCATCTGGCCCCAGCTTTGTTACCTTGAAACCAGAAAAGAACCTAATGGGAGCATAGCCCACCCTACATGGTGATCACATGGATGCTCGGGCTCTGTGTCACGTGAGTCCGATGAGGAGAAGCATAGTGTTCTGCTCACAGGGTAACCAGGATTCAATGCAACCGAGTAGACATGGCTTGTAGAACTAATGCCAGCACACCATAGGTGCTCAATAAGTGCTCTCCATCTTCTGTATTACTACTCCTACTCTGCATTGGGCCACTGTGACATCAGTCATGTCAAAGATGTGAAACCGGGAATAAGTCAGAAAAGTGGCTTTGACTTTGCAGATGCGGACCTGAACGTGTCTTGAGGGAATATGCTATTTCTCTCGTCCTCTCGGGGTGAAAGGCCTCTTTACCACTCCAGCAGCTCTTCATCCTGTGAGGATGCCCCACTGCTACAGGCACAACGCAGGCTGTGAAGAGCAGTGGTCACCAGGCCCAATGCCACCAGGAACCAGAAGGCTGTCCCGGCTGCTTCTCCAGAGGAAGGAGTGTCCGAGGCAGGACAGTACTGCTCACACACCATTCTGTCCCTCACACTGACCTCAGCCCCAGCCCCCAGGCAAGAATCTCCCTGCTGTGCAGGATGGAAGGAGGCTAACACAGAGTGGACCCAGGGCACGCTGCATCCTGCTGCTGGCACCTGTCAGGCCTATCTACACCTCAGTTCTGAGGTTTATAGGGCTAGGAAACACCAGCCACACCACTGAACTGCAAGTTCATGGTGCTAACACACACACTGCCTTGTGGACTGCGGGGGTGGTTAGCAGGGGCAACTCCTGGAGAGAATTCCAAGAACTCAGTCATCTTCATGCCTAGAACTACCATCAATTTAAACTCCTCCAAGCCATCAATGTCCCTCAGTGTATCCACCAGCCTTGCTGTAGGCCCTGGCATTCCGACATAGAAGAAGGCCAAGGCCACTGCTCCCTTCGCCCCCAGGATGAGTCCTATGCTACACAACACATTTCTACCATAGCCCAGAGAGGCTGAGGGAGCTGCCCGAGGCACCCAGACAAAGGCAAGTCCAGGCATTGTTGCTGTAGCCGCAGCTCACTCTACGTGCTCAGTTTGGGGATTTTCCTTTTCCTTGGCAGTGGAAATCAACCCCCAGGAGCATCCTCTCTGCTGCTTACTTTTTCATTGAACTACCCATGTGACCTCACTCACCCCATTTCTTCCTCAAGTCACTAGCAAGCTCCCCGCATGCCACTGACCATTGGCAAATGCTTGTCTCACTGAATGAATGTTGCTGCCCCAACCTGGCCTGGGATGAGAAGAGCATGGAATGGACAGAGGGTGGCATCACCATCCTCTGCAGCTTGGCTAGAGTTTGAGGCAAGGTAAAGAGTGTCCCACCAAGAAGCATCACTCCAGCCCAGCTCTGGCCAGGAATGGGAGCTGCCCAAGCCAAGATTCACAGCCAGGTCCCCAGCAAGACATATCAACTTCCTCCTTGGTGGCTGCACTTCCCAAGGCACAGCATCCTACAAAACCACTTCCACACCCAGGGTCCAAGGTCGTGCACCCAGGGCAATCCTGCCCTCAACAGGAACGCTGACAAACCCACTGAACATGGATCCAAACAAAAAACACAGCAGAGAACAAGGCTGCAGCCAAGATGGCCTATGCATGTGAGAGAGCTGCCTTGGGGCATTCCAATCTTTCCCTTCTTTGTTTTTTTTTTTTTTTTTTTTTTTGAAATACACTGTGTAATCCAGGCTGGCCTCAAACTCACAGCAATCCTCCTGCCTCAACCTCCCATGTACTGGATCAGAGTTGAGTGCACCATACAAGCACAATATGAGGCTGCAATGCTTCCTCCCCAAGATTCCTGCTGAAAATCCCTGACCTGGCCCTCACCCTTCTCCTCGGACCCTGCTCACCAGCAATCACGTTCCCTGTGGACAGTTGCTGTGTCCAGACTCATGCTGCCCTGTGCTCACAGAGGAAAAGAGGAGACTAGGGGGGAGCGGGTGCCTCCGAACAGGAAGGAGACATGAGATGGGGCAGCCTGCTTACTTGGTACAATGAACAAGCCTGCTCCCTTGTTTAGAGCCAGGCTTGGGACCCCAACCCGAGCCCAGCCCTAAAAGCGTTAGTTCAAAGTTAAAGTTAGCCACACGCAACATCGGAGCCCCAAGGGGAACTCGGAGCTCAAAGACAATGCTCTCTTTGACTGTGGACCACAAGGGAACACCCACGGCATACTTCTCGATTAAAAAAGGAAAGTGAAAAAGAAGGTCTTCTTCCGTCTTCTTCATCTCGTAAAACTAACTTGTGCATACTCCATGAAGTCACAACTTCTGTTACCCTCAGGCCAGCCCAAGGCACACTGGCCACGGAGATGGGGGCCCTGAAAAGCCTGGGTACGGCCTGGTGACCTGAAGTGCCCTCTGTGAATCATCATTGCTTCCTTCCTCTGCTTCCTTCAGCACAGGAAAGCCACCGAGGGGTGGCCAGCCTCGCACACCCATTGCCCAACACCCAGGGCATGGCACATCTGAGAGGCCAAGGCAAGTGGGGCTCCCCAGGGTCCCAAAGAAACAATGGGGACCCTCACTCTGTGGTTCACACAGCAGATTAAGTAACTCCTATGTGACAGATGGCAGGTGAACGGGAGCAGGATTATGAGTAGAAGGAAGGGCCAGACTGTAAAGAAGTGATACACAAAGACACAGACATTGACGGGGAATGGCGGTTGCTGACAGAGGGAGCAGAGGAGGCAGCCACTGAATGGTGCAGACAAGGAATGGGGCACGTGTCCCCGTCTCTGTATCTAACACCTGCTGGTTGGGTGGTGACATGAAGTCGTACAGCAGCTGAGCAAAGGCTGGGGGACTGGGTCCCTCGGTCTACACTCGTTAAAACACAACAGTTCTGTGCCTCTTAAGCAATCACACAACATGATCACTGCTAGCCTGTCTCCACCTTTGTACCAACCAAAATACCTTTCTCCACATGTCCAGGAGGCATCAGCCAGAGCACTACCTTCACAGTTCACAAAGAGGCAAGACTCCCCCATGACAGTGAACAGGCGTACAGCTGTAAACCCAGTGTCCCGGGCACACTGAGGAATTCCTTGGGCTGCTGGGAACTTTGCTCTTCCAGTGTCATAAAAATCTCTGAAGTGTCACATGGAAACCAAACTCCTATGTCAGCTCCAGAGGTAGGTGAGACCCCCTACCTCCATTCTGATGTCCAAGGCGGACACCACACAAGCAGAACCCTCTGACCTTCACACTGACTCTCCTATTCAACAGTGCTCTCTTTCGAGATAACGGCACCAATTACTCCCTCACCACTCTCCAATTCTACCTAAATGTCACCTTGGCAGGAAGTTGCCAAGTAGCATCCTTACAACCCCACGGTCACCCCCTCCCCCACTTTCTTTTTTCACCCCCTGACAGACTATAGATTGTACATCTCCCTCCATATCTCTCTCTCTCTCTCTCTCTCTCTCTCTCTCTCTCTCTCTCTCTCTCTCTCTCTCTTTCTCTCCCTCTCTCCCCCCTTGCTCTGCTGAAGATAAGATCAGACATCCTTCAGGCTCTGCAAGCCATACTGCATCTGTCAACAGGACTCACCTCTGTCAAAACAGTACCAAAGCTACAATAGATGTTATTTAAACGAGGGGGGATCACTGTGTGCCAATACAACTTTATTTGGAAAGGCAAGTGGGGACCATTCTTGGCTACATGATCTGAAAACTTCTCCTCAAGACACATCTCAGGCTCTGACATGCACATGGGCACCTGGGGACCATAGGCTCTCTCTCAGCAGCCTGCACCTCTACCACGCTCTCGGGGAAAGACTGAGCCCCACCTATTGTGAGCATACAGAGCATCTAGCACAAGACTGGGCACATGCCCGGGACCTAATCAGCACTCACTAAGAGGCAGAAGCTGCTAAGAAATCAGTCCTTGGCCCCACACAGTGGTGAGCTGCTACACTGCACCCACACACCACCCTCTGGTGACCCTGTGTCCCTGTGCTACTTCTCATGGACAAAAGAGCAGACATGTGGTAGAGCAGGTGTAGATGGATGGCTTGGGAACAGGCAGAGGCTATTTTTCCTGAATGTTCCTGGTGCAGGTTTCCAGTGTGGCCTTCATCAAGTGGCATGCAGGCTCTACCGTGATTATCAGAGGCAAAGATGGAATTCCAGTAGAGGCCCAGGAGTCACCAGGACTGTGAAGCCTCCAGGCTTCCTGTCTAGTCCTTTAGACACCTCAGTACTGCCTCTGACAATGATGATAAAGACCACAGACTCAACCTCAGGGCAGGGAATGTTCTAGAAGGTGCAGCCAAGGCCTCTGGAAGAGGAGGCAGCCACCCAGGTTGCAGGGGAGGCTCTGTCTTGTGCAGCATCCTCAGTGCTGAGACTGTCACCGTGGCCATGCAATGCTTCCCTGCAGGCATCAGAGTGGCCTGTGCTTTGCCCTGTGCGATGGACAGGCTCATTCTCTCCGACTAGCTGTTGGGGAAACCGAGGCCACAGAGGCCTGATTCTCCTCCTCACACCACAGTGGGCTGAAATCATTATAGGCAAGTCCCACATGTGTTGAGGCGCAGGTCTGTGGTTACCACTTGAAATCGGGACAGTATACCTTTGGAGAGGTGGGAATTTCAGAGCCAAGCACAGGCTGTATAGAGTCTCCGTGTTCTTTTCCCAGGCCTAGACATGCAGGGAGCATCCTGCCACCCACACCCAGAAGCCTGCATTGCCCTGAGGTTCAGTATTGTCCTACTATGCTGGGTGCTGTTTGTCAAACTTGATGCAAACCTAGACATATCTGGGAAAAGGGACTCTTGAGAAAACGCCTCCATCATATCAGCCTCTGGCCATGTTTGTCTGTGGGGAATTTCCTTGACTAATGGTGGATGTGGGAAGGCCCTGCTCACTGTGGGTGGTACCACCACTGTGCAGGTAGGTGGTCCTGAGTTCTATAAGAAAGCAGTTGAGTAAGCCATGGGGAGCAAGACAGTAAGCAGAACTGATTCATGGCATCTGCTTCAGAGCCTGCCTCCGGGTTTCTGCCCTGAGATCTGTCAACAGTGGACTATATTCTGTGAAATAAAATAATCCCCCACACGCACACCAAGCTGGTTTGGGCCAGTGTTGTATCACAGCAGAATAAACCTAAGGTACCCACCTACACTTGGGAGCAGCTCTGGCCAGGTCACCCAATACAGGCAGAGAAGGAAGCAGGAATCAGGGGGCAGCAACCTCTAACAAGTCTACATCCTAACATCCTGGCAAGGACCAAGTATGATTGGAGTGGACTAGTTTCTTTACTGAACTTTTCAAATACTGAAGCTCTGGAAAATTATTTCTGGGGCTCTACATATTTCTATTTCTTCTTTGTGGCCTAAGAAGATCAGCTCCTGTGCTTCGGAGCTAGACCACCCAGGGTTCAGCTGCGGCTCACCTACTTCCTGTGCAACCTTAGGCAGGTTACCTTACCTCTCTGTGCCTTCAAGGCCTACCTAGAAATACCAAGAGGCTTCTACCCATCTACTCAGGGGAAGGTCTCTGAGCGATGCCCAGCCTTTCTGGTCAAAGATCGTCTCCTCCCCACAGTGTCATCAAGTACCCCGAAAAGGCAGGGGTGAAGCAGAGAGCTGGACGCTAAACCCAGGAAGGCATGTGCAAATACACAGCATCTGGAAGAGGGGGACATCGGCAGCCCCTACCTGTTAGGATGGGTTTCATGTTTTCCCGCGTACAACAAGGAAAACTGAAGACTGGGAACAAAGCCCAGTGACACTGATCCTGCTAACCACACAGGAGGGCCCGGGTTCAAGCTCCGCACCAACAAAGCAGGGGGGTAAGGATCACATGCATGCACACATATGTACATGGTTATACATTCATATGTGTACACATGTGTCTACGCAGGTACATGGACATCCACGCATATGTGTGGGTACATACAAAACATACTATTTCTGTGTTTATGCCCATGTGTATATGCTCACAATCCCTTCCTACCCTACACAGTGGGCGTGGGCACCACCTAGAGCCAAGGTTCCTCATAGGCAAGGTTCCAAATTTAGCATCCTCAAGTTGAGGCTGCATGTCCCCTGACCTCCTGAGGTTGAGTTCTTATCTGAGCCTGGGATGATGACGGCCGTGTCACAACGACCTTTCGAACAAGTGTCTCTCAGAACACAACCTGAGGACAGGCCTCACATCTGTGTCACCGCATGCACCCCAGTATAGGGTGGGGAGAAAACTGCAGACGTCCGTGTGAGAGCCAGCACTGGTAGCTCTATCCTCACAGGACGCCATGGAAGGAAACCGAAGAACATAGCAAGACGTCTGGAGGAGATGTTCTACATGTTCCTGTCCCAGGCCATGTTATCATTTCAGCTCTGCAGGGACCCTGTGAGGACAGTGTTAGTGTCACCCCAAGGAGACCAGCGTCAGCAGAAAAGGCACAGACTCCCGAGAGCTCCCACATCCTCATCTGTAAACACAGTCAATGACAGTTGCTGGGCTAGGGTGAGGCGTGGACAGGGCGTTTGCCAGCTGGGGTGAGGCCCTGGCCCAGCGTGCTGTTCCAGATAAGGAGCTCCATGGGGAAGTCCCCCCACGCTCTACTGATTTCCTCAGTAACAGAGAAGAGAGAGCAATCCTGCCTGAACCAGTGCATAGACATAAGCCCGCGTGGGTCCGCCAGGGGCTCAAAGGGAGCATCCGTGACGCCCATACATCCATGATTGTCCCAGAACCCTTGAGAAGCCATCACGCCCACTGACCTACGCAACCTCAACTGTCCAGTTAGTGAGAGTTGTTGACAGAGCTGGTGCCACCCAAGTCAACTGGGAGCCTCATTCATGGCTCCATTAGAAAACACTGCCTGTTCAGCCCAGGCCTCAGCCCCACACCCACTAAACCCACAGAGCATCTGGAGGCTAGCAGAAGCCAGATGAGGACAGGAAGCTAGATTTGCACATAGGGTCACCATCCTGTGTGTGTGTGTGTGTGTGTGTGTGTGTGTGTGTGTGTGTGTGAGAGAGGGGGGGGGGGGAGGGAGGGAGGGAGGGAGAGAGAGCGAGCTAGCTGCAGGCACCTGAGTGTATGGGTGCACACTCCCCTGTGTACGCGTGCAAAGCGACAGCAGGCCATCAGTTCCTTCTCCATCCCTCTCTACCTCGCTGTCTGGAGACAGCAGCTCCTCACTGGATTGGAAGCTCACCGATTTGGCTGGGCTGGCTGGACAGCAAGCTCTCAGGATCCTTCTGTCCCTGTCCCCAACACTGAGGCTACAGGATGCATGGCTGTCCCCAGCTTTTTACATGGGCACTAGGGATTTGAACTCAGGTCTTTGTGTCTGCAGAACAAGTGCTCTCTCTTACCACTGAGCCATCTCCCCAGCCAATGATCACTACTTAACCAGAGGTCCCTTATGAGGCAGACAGAGGCAAGGGCAGAGCCTGACACCCAACTCCTGGTCCACTGTCCACTACCACAACCAGCAGAACACTCCTGTAAACTGCTGTAGGAGAACCTTCTAGAAATCTGTCCCAACTCACTCATGTCAGCCCCTCCCCCAACTGGCACTCCCACAAGTAACCAGATGCCACTCCATGCTTCTCTCCTAAGCCTAGGTCATTTCAGAGCCATCTGGAAACAGCAGGCACCATGTGGATGACTGACAGGTGAGGAGATTGACAGGTACCACACGGATTACAGATGAAGAGATTGACAAAAGCCAAGTCATAGTAACGGCCAGGCTCTGGGGCTTCTTGGCTCGGGTTTCAAATTCCCTTCACTTCCCAGAGCTTCCTCCTACACCTGCAAACTGGGACTGAGTCTCCTGGTCCTGGTCAGGGTGGAATCTGATCCTGTGTGCGACCATAAACAGTCAGACACAGAGGGCCAAGCAGTGCTCAGAAAGGCCCAGCTGTGTCCACAACCCTGTCTCACTGAATCTGAGGCTCATAGATCCACTAGACAGTCTGTCCAGCAAGCCTTGGGGAGCCTCCTGTCTCTGCCCACCCTGTTTCCCCGTCGGCACTGGAGAACCAACTCAGGTCTTCAGGCTTTTGTGGCAAACACTTGACCAACGAGCCATCTTCCCAGCCTTCACCTGTCTTGTGTGTGTGCATGTGGTACTGAGAGCCAAACTGAGGGCCTCTCCTCCTCCAGGCATGCACCTAACACTGAGCTGCATCCCAGCCCCATGTCCCCACAGCTCTTGACAAAACAAGTCTAAAAGATGAAGCTCCCACCCCCATAAATTATGCCCAGAACCCCAGAGCCAGCAAGAGCTAGAACCCCTGGCCCCACATACCCTGCCCCCTTTCTTCTCCCAGTTAGCCTCACAGCCATAGGTTCCTATCCCACATGTGCACATCCAGCCATCACCAGCGCCTGGCTGACATCAGGCAGGTTGCCTCAGTGCCATGGCCTAGTTTTGTTGTCTGTAAAATGAGTATAGTAATCCTACCACCTATGCTCCAGGGTGTCACCATAGAGTAAATAGGTCACCGAGGAAGCTCACAGTGCTGCTCTTAGGATGACATACATGCTCAGAGAGAGCCTGAGAACCTTGCTTTCTACACTCTCCCTCTGAGAAACAATGGCTCCTCCAACATGCTGGAAGCCTCTATGCTCTGCCTCGACCTGAAATGTCTCACTGGGGACACTTTATCTTCTCAGAGAGACTCAAGGCACAACCCTCCTCCCCTGGGTGTTTTCGGAGGGGAGAAACTGAGCCCACACCACGCTCCATCACCTTGGTGTCTGCAGCAGACTCCACTATCTCCCTCTTCTGCTCACTTTAGGTGTGTCTTCCTGGGGTCACCACAGCCGCAGCAGCCCCCAAGCAGGTCACAGAGCCACAGGCGGCCCACAGATGCCCTTGGCCTGAACTGTGCATTCTATAAAGTTTTGGTTAAACTGCTAATGCCACACAGGGGGATGGGTACAGAGGATAAGGGACAGGACACAGGGGTGGCTTCTAGCAGGGACTCTGTGTTCATATGCTGCCCACCCCACCTTTCCCATCTTTATCTTCTGGTAAAAGGGTTGGGTCAAGTCACATACAAGCTGCCCCCCACATACACAGAAAATAAGGAGGAGTCTGCATGGATGGACAGGATGTCATCACCTTACACGGTCAGACAGCACATAAAGATCTGAGCTACAGTTAGCCCAGCCAGGAAAACGTGCCATGGGCTGCATGTGGGGGTCAGAGGACAGCTTCTGGAAGTTACTCCTCTCCTTCCAACATGTAGGTCTAAGAAACGGAATTCAGGCTATCAGGCTTGGCTGCAAGCCCCTGCCGAGCCATGTCACCAGCCCTCACTTTTCTTTTTATCGGGTCTTTCAATTGGGTCATCTCCGTGGGGGCAGAGCTCAGGCACTTACGAACAAAGAGTCCTCAGCCACCTCAGAGCACGCACCCCCCAGCCTCTTCCTCTTATGAAGTCTCAGTCAGGGGAGCCGCTCTCTCTCCACCCCCACATCCAGGACCCCATGAGCTTCCACAGACGCCAGCACACCAGGTCTAGCCTAACAAATGGCCACCAGCAGGACCCACTTCCTGTCACACATCTAAAAAGGAAGCAGGGAGTCCTGAGCTCACAAACTTATCTGAGAAGACCACATAGGCTGCCTGAGAGGCTCTCTTCCCTACCCTCACCAGGAAGGGAACCCAGCTGACTTCCCTCCCTTCTCCTGCACTGCTTCAGAGTGAGTAACAGGCTGAAATTCAACAGATGACCCTAGAGGCAGCCAGCAATCCGGACACAGTGCTTGCTGGCTTCCCCAGCCTCCTGACAGGAGGAGCCACCTGGACAGGTGCTGGGGGGCTGCTTGTGGCTCACAAAACTGAGACCTGCTGCCTGAGGTGAGGAGACAGAGGGTTATATGACAGGGCCCCATGCTTCCTCCAGAATTCTTGATCTGGAGCCAACAGATGTGCTAGGATTGCACGTGTGCACCACCACGCCACTTATGTAGCGCTGAGCGGGGAACCCAGGGTGTCCTGCCTGCAAGGTGAGCAGTCTACCAAAGGAGACACATCCCCAGCCACAAAGATTCCCAGCTAAAATCTGGTTCCCGTGCTAAAACCCGGGGCCCCCGCATTTCATCATTTCATTTTACAGTGATCACAGTCTATTCAATGATGTTTTAAATAATAATCCACCTAGGAAGGAAGGAAGAAAGAAAGCAGACAACAGCATCCACAAGCTCATGTTGGGCTTTCAAAGTCACAGGCCAGAAGAGGGATGTGACCTTTGGGTGCAGAATGGCAGGCCTCCTCTGGACTTAACATCAAGCCCACTCCCTTTCTGGAACTTTCCATGGCCCAGCCCTAGAATGGGGCGGAAATCCTAGGAGAGCTGGATCTCGGCCCTCTGTGGCCCCTGAGGAGCAGCAGAGCTTCTCCGCTCAGGCCCGAGGCTTCCTCTGTCTCTCTCTTGATCTCAGCCACTATCACATCTGCTCCCATTTCTGAGCCCAGCTTCTCACATGGCCTCCCAGCCACAGCCTCAGCCAAGTGCACTCAGTGGTGGCCAGCGTCAGTCAGAATCTTCAGGGGACCAGGACTTGGGCTCCAGTGATCTGGCCAGAGGGTCAGAGCCAGGACCGCAGGTGATGCAGCGAGGACAGAGTGTTGTCGGCAGGAGGCCTGGGTACCAGCTTTCTCTGTGAGTAGGAAGTCAGGCTGAGCCACCCATGGACAATGCAGAAGGCAAGCAAGACCCTGAAGCAATTAGAACTCCGTCCTTAAACAACAGTGACCTTGAACGAGTTTTGGGACCCCACCCTGACAATGATAAAAACGGAATGTGGCCCCATGCATGGTAAATGCTTCCAAAATGTCCATCATCGTGTTAACTGTCAAATCTGGCTGCTGGGTTTCTGTCACACTCAGAACCCAGAACCTAGCCTGGTCCACAGCAGGTGCTCGGTAAATACACATTACGTGACCAGTGAATGCACGCAGCTCATGCACCAAAGTGTACAGAGCTTCCTCTCAGCTCTTGCTCCACATGGACAGTTAGAACTGAGTCTTACGTGTCTCCTTCCTGGTCCATCTACTAGCAGCAGCCCCTCCCCCCACACCACAGCCTGGACCCTGCCTGCTCTGGCCTCTCCAGTTATACCAGCCTCTTTCTGTTCCTCTCAAGTGCCCTTCCTCCTGGGCTCCTGGGCCCGAGCTGTCCCCAACCCCCAGTGTCCTGTGTCCTTGGCCCCTTCCTCAGAGAACTCCATCAACCTCTGGCCCCTCCACATTCACTCCTGTTTACACACGTCTCCCCCTCACAAAAGAGGCACACAACCCCTTACTCTTCCTGTGTTCAGAGCAAACCCAGAAGCCGGTACAGATGCAGGGTAAGTGCCACAAACGCTTGAGCCACGAATCCACCGGCCCTGGCTTCCAGTCTGGTGTCGGGCATGCTAGAGTAACCCTCCTGTCATCCTCTGCAGTGCCTGGAAGCTGCCTCTGATGGTCTTTCTCCTCATCTTCCTCCAGTGAGTTTCCCTATCAGGACCCAGTCTCCCAGCAACCAGCAGGCTAGGTCCTATCCCCAAACAGGTAAGCCTTGTCAATAATACAGAAGAAAAACAACAACAACAACAATGTAGTCTTAGGTGTGTTGAAATAGCTGGTAACTGAGCAGCCCTCCTGCCACAGAGACTCAAGACGAACTGTGGCCCTGAGGGCAGAGATGCCTATGAGGCAGGCCAGCACATGTTTGCTTGCCTTCCACACCTGGGGCTGGAAATCAGTGAGGAGCCCCAGTTAGCCAACAGGACGGACTTTAGCCTCCCAGCAGCTGGAATCCATGGTCAAGAATGCAGTCTCTCAGGAGCATCAAGGTCTTGGCCAAGAGCTGCACAAGCACAGAGGGTGATGTGATGGGGACAGCCAGGGACTTAAGGACTAGAAGGTCAGCTCTCCGGCTCACTAGGGTGTAGTGACCTACCCATCCTCCAGCGGTCAGGCCTTGGAGTCAGGACATCCTCAGTGCTCCCTCAGTGCTCCCTACCCACTTTGGGGCCAAAGCCCATGCTCATCTGGATCCACTGGAAGCATATTGCCCAGGGTGGACCCCAGGCAGTGAGAAGCAACAGGGGCCTCCCACAGCTGCCCCCTAACCAGCCACTGTGCAGTCACGACACATGTCAGCCAGTACTTGGGCTGACCACCATTAGAGGAAGATACCAAAACCCAGCACACACCAGTCTGTATGGGTGCCATGTCAGTGCAGAAATAACAACACAAGATATAAAGAAGGGGCAGGTGAGCCTCAGGGGCTGGGGACCGAAAGAAACTGTCTCTAGGGCTGCCGGGTCGGAGGGCAGGCTGTGCCGGGGCTTTTCTTTTTTGTTCCCCCTTCTTCTTGGTACATAATGTATTCATTGTCCAGAACAATGGGCTTCATTATGACTTTGTCATGCATGTGTATCAAGTGCTTAGATCAGTCAGGAGTCCTGAACCAGGGGAACACACCCAGTGCCCTCGGGGAGAATTTTACCATTTGGAGGTTCTCTTTGCCTGGTCTCTACACCTGTTTTATAATTTCCAAGGAAGCTTCTTTTTTTTAAAATACAGGGTCCCCTTCTGTAGCCTTGACTGACCTGGAACTCACAGAGATCCACCTGCCTCTGCTTCCTGAACCACCAAGCCTGGCAAAAAT